>NW_027126287.1:0-3258 GCF_037325665.1 Littorina saxatilis | reverse complement strand
AGATTTTCATTAAAAAAAAATTTTTTTTGCTGAAATTAAACGACTTTTTTTATTTCTTAGGCAACCATTGTAATGGAACATTTCAATTTTGTGGAAGTCGGTCAGTTTGAGAACCCCCCTTTGAAGAACCCCTCCCTTTTAAGACCCCTTCCCCATCCCCACACCCACCTCCACCCTCACCACCCACCCTCGATAGAAGACTCGTTGATAAAGCCCCCCTCCCCCCACCCCCAAACCCCCTCCCCTCCCGGTTGCGGTATGGGTAACATTGACTGTTTCACTGAAGTTCCTTGGATGTTTTTACCGACTCATTGGTGTTGTTTGGCAACGCTATTCGGATCTCCAGTTGTGTGACTGATCTACCTGCATTTTGAGTGCCTGCATTCAAGTTTTTACACCGTAATAGAGTCTACATGTGCACCAAAGCGGGAGGACAAAGGTGTGGAAGCTGGCGTTTTTGTTGTAATTTTTAGACACGGACTGCTGAGGTGAAGCCGTTGTTTAGAGTGGTAACACTCACAATACTGTATACATAGAATAGATTAAAAAAAAAATTTTTAAATAATTATTTTTTTTTTTTTAGAACGTATGGAGAGAAGGGGGGGGGGGGGGTGAATATAATTATCATGACGGAGAAAAACTGGTTTAATCCAGATTTTTGATGTTGCACGTGACCTGGACGCCATTGTTACAGCCATCTTTCATGGAGGAAGACATAATCTGAAGATGTTGGCTGATTGAAAAATCTGGTAGATGTCAGGAGACTGAACAAGGTAAATAACCGTGTACATGTTATGTAGTTCTCACACCAGTAGTCTATATTGTATGTTAAGACTCAGGTTGCGTTCAAATTGGATTTTTAAATCAGTCGCAATTTCTTGAGACTTCCATTCCGGTTCGAGGGTAAAACTAAGTGCAAATGTCGTGAAATGATTTCTAATTCTAGATCTCTGCCGGTTACTTTTTTATTTTACCACAAGGGCCGCTTCGGTAATCGGATTGGTCTAGATTGTTAACCAAAAATTAGCATCCCTGTTTGTATGTGTGTGTGTGTGTGTGTGTGTGTCATATGTAGATTCAATACATGTTACTCTTTGCTAGCTGTGAGTGTGACGGTTTGGCCAGGACTTGAAAGACAAGATCGGTTTGTATTCTCCAAGTATCAACTTAGTTTTAAATGCTATCGGTAATTTGCAGTTTTACCTTTAAACTCATTTCATTTTTGTTGTGCTGAGCCTAGGGGGAAGGAGTCTCACCCAGTGGCAGTGCAAAGGGATTCCAGAAATAACACGTAAATGTACTTACATGTGTTTCTAATTGTATACATGGTTTTGTGCATTGTTGCAATGTTTAATCAGTCTCAGGTCACTGATGCATACTTTTTATGCATTGTTATTATAGTTAAAGATGTCTAGCTGGTTGACCGTCAATAGTTTTTACATGCATACACAGTATACTTGTAGTAGGTATGGGTGGCCGAGTGGTACAGCAGTCCCTGTAATGTACAGCCCCCGGAGTGAGCGCCCACCTGACATGTACGGACACATTTGCTTGGCACGGAGTGTTTTCCTTCTATATTTGCTGCCCCCCTTAAACGCCACCTGCAATGTATGGACAGTTTTGCTATGGTCCAAGGGTGTCCGATCATGAGAGGGACTGCTTTAAGTGCACTTGCCTCGGAAGTGAGAGGTTGCGAGTTCGACCCTGGGTCAGGGGTAAGCAATTTTCTCCCCCCTTTCCTAGCCCAGATGGTGGGTTCAAGTGCTAGTCTTTCGGATGAGACGAAAGACCGAGGTCCCTTCGTGTACACTACATTGGGGTGTGCACGTTAAAGATCCCACGATTGACAAAAGGGTCTTTCCTGGCAAAATTGTATAGGCATAGATAAAAATGTCCACCAAAATACCCGTGTGACTTGGAATAATAGGCCGTGAAAAGTAGGATATGCGCCGAAATGGCTGCGATCTGCTGGCCGATGTGAATGCGTGATGTATTGTGTAAAAAAATTCCATCTCACACGGCATAAATAAATCCCTGCGCCTTGAATATGTGCGCGATATAAATTGCATAAAAATAAAAAAAATTAAAAAAATAAAAATCCCTGCGCTTAGAACTGTACCCACGGAATACGCGCAATATAAGCCTCATATTGATTGATTGAATAAGACCACCCCTGACATGCGGCACATACCAACTATCTACAAGTGCTTTGTGTGAACAGTAAAAAAAATTGTTTTCCTTTTTGCGAATTCATTTCATTAAACACAACAACAACAAAATTCATCAAATTCCAGCTGAGCAGAACGGCTTTCACAATTATCACTGGGCCTTTAAAGGCATGTTCCTCACCATATTACCCAGCATATCAGACACCACATGTTTGACTAGGTTTTTACATGGGAACAACAAGACTATACAGGATGGTAAAAAAACCTCCCTATTTTCTTTTTAATCTGATTTTTGACTGTGAAAAAAAAAGAGATCAAAAAGGAAATATGGCGCTTTTTTTTAGACACCCCTTTTTACGTCCAGCTTCTTTTGGTGGAGATTCATGTTACAGACACATGTGAAATTCATTAAGCAAAAAGGTTCCCACTATGCACTGCCACAGAACACAACCAGGTTATTAATGTGCGGTACAGTGTATAATTATGTTTAAGTAAAAGGATGCCCTTCTTTTGTTTAATTGGAGCATCTATGATGTCTGACATTTTGGTTCTAACGGTAAGGAACGTATGTTTAGGCTCTAATAAGGACAGTTTGTCTTGTCAAAAGCCTCATGCATATTCCTTCCTCCCCATGCAAGACTTTCTTTGATTTGAATATCTGCCTTTATAGTACAAAAATCAAATAAAAAGGTCGCACTCTGCGCATAGCGACAAAAATCGCAATTTTACCAAGAAAACCTCACACTCTTTATGTGGAGAAAGACCCTGACTGTTGCAGTATGTTATGCATTTGAAAACATCTGAAATTGTGTACTTGAATTCTACAGTTTGATCAGTTCTGTGTGTTTAAAAAGTTACCTTGATCATTCTGACATGCTCTTGCTCAAATCACATCCCAGACAATATTGTAGACTCCATTGATAGACGCTGTGGTGCATGGGAGAACTGCATTCTGAGGAAACGAAAAAAATATACACTGAGGAAGAACAGTCACAACAACATTTGCAGCAGCAACAGGCTATATAATTTTATTCAAAGAACACTTAAATAAGGTAAAATGAAAATCAGTGTTGTGTCAGTAAATTTGATT
>NW_027126286.1:70000-78000 GCF_037325665.1 Littorina saxatilis | reverse complement strand
CCAGCCAGCAAAATTTTGCGCAGCGAATGCGTGTCGCAGTCGCCAAACTCTGCGTAACAACTGCACTGGACGCATGCGTAACGCGCGCGATTTTGCAAAGCGAAATACATGCGTGACACACTCGTTTTCCCTCAGATTACGCAGACCATACGCACCTCCAACGCACGCTTATTTGACACCAAGACAAATTCGCACTCTCCACGCAGACGTCACGATTGCTTTACGCATCTCACGCTATTAACGCGCTCTCCACGCAGACGACACGATTGCTTTACGCATTTAACGCGCTCTTGACGCAGATGTCCTGATCATCTTACGCACTCTCCACGCAGATGTCACGAATTATTGACGCATTCTCAAGCATTACGCGCTTTTTACGCTCTCTTCACGCAGATGTCACAATTGCAGTACGCATTCTCACGCATTTGACGCACTCTCCACGCAGATGTCACAATTGCTTTACGCATTCTCACGCATTTGACGCACTCTCCACGCAGATGTCACGATTGACCTACACAATTTTACGCAGACCACACAACCGCTTTACGCACTCACAAACAAATAATGGGCAGTGCACAACATTGTATTGATCCAGAAAGACAAAGGTCAAGCGTGCAGGTTCGATAACAGAGATGATCATAATTATGTACAAGTTCTAAAACAAAAATGCAGTCAATTAAATTGATTAAAACAAAGGAGAGATTTGAATCTCGCTTATTGCCATTGTGACTTCCAGGTTTTAATTTCACTGCATTTTGACATACCAGCAGCACGGAAACAAAAATGATCAAAATACTATTCAAAGCAGAATTCAAATTGGCAGAACAAAGAATAAATAGAACAAAACCCTGATAGTCATCATCGATACGCCGTAGTACATGCAGTGAAGAATCCAGTATAACTTATAAGAGAGAATTTTGATGTACACTCGTCACTATATCACATTGATGTAAACAAATAAATAAATAATTGGCACAGCCTAGGCATAGGCAGCAGTGAGTTGTATCAACATGTTTGAATACAGAACAGCAACAAAAAGAGAAAAAAAGTTCTACAAGCCAGCTAATAGTTGAACTTCAGATTACTAATGATATCACAAACAAACACTTAGTTAATGCCCATTCTCCAGGGATCGAAATCCAGTCAATGTACACCAAACTAGGATAACACATACATTTAGAATCTATCACGACTGCATAAAACATTGGTATGCAATTCACAAAGCAAGGAACTTGAAACATGAACATTGACATTAAACATACATATGTGCACCACACACATTTCGGACAAGGCAGCTGAACGAAATTCAGATGTGGATGGAGCACAAAATAATTAGATGGGGCGGCGTGAAAGCATACTGGGACAAGGAACAAGCAAGAGAAAGAGGATAAGAAGATAAAAGGAAGAACAAACCGAAGAATAAGAAAGAAAAAAACAAAATAAGAGAAGGAGAGACAAAAAAAAAAGGAAAAAAAAATAAAAAGGAAAAAAAAGGGAGACAATCATATGAATGTGTACCATTTAAATAAAAGAAATTAAAAAAATTACTTTTAAAAATGAGACATTTCAGGTTTTGATTTGAAGTGTGTTAACATATTCACATATACCAGTAACTTTGCATGGAAAAAAAAAGTTCACAATGATTTGAAGCAAATTCAAATGCCAGAGAAAAAACAGAACAAAACCCTGATGTCATCATTGATAATCAGTGGTACGTTCAGTGAAGAAAAAACAATTGACACAACCTAGACATGGGCAGCAGTGAGTTATCAAGTTTCACTACACAAAAGTAACAACTACAATAATGAAACAAAAGGTAAAATGCCAGCTAATAGTCAAAATTCAGAACAATGATATCAAAAAGAAACACTTATTCAATGCCCCTTCTCCACTGATATGTATAAGCACACCAACATGACATAAACTCATAAATTTAAAAAAAAACATGACATAAAACTCATAAATTAAAAAAAACTTATCAGACTGCGTAAAACATAGGTTTGCCATCTCAAAATGGATGTAAAACACGCAGCTTACTCACAAAATGATAGACAAGTCTCCAGCGGCCAGCTGCTCAGCAAACAAAATAAGGTGGCGAGGATCAATATAATTGAAATGCATTTTTTTTGCTGTTTCGGAGAGAATTTTTCTTCATTTACCTTACACTGCCTGCATTCAAGGGCTAAATTTTTATCAGGTGCACCAAGACTTACATCGATAGAAATCCAATCATAACGGTTTTAACAGCAACAAAAAAAAAAAGTATATTTCTAGTCTCGCTTCTAAATTCTCAACTCAACTCCAAAAAATAATAAAGAACAACAAAAACCCGCATCATGCATTGTCTCCTTCAAGCTGCCTAGGTTGTTTGCGTTCGACTCCCATAAATGACAAGGAATTGTTAAAACCTTTTCTTTCTATTTGTTCACTTTTTGTTTTCTTCTTTTCTGAACTCTTTATACTTGTATTTTATTCATTTTAATTTAGCCTGAAGGTTTGAGTCGTGTATTAAAAATCGAATATAGTGTGTAAGTGCCCTTGAACAGCTTTTCCAGAATCATGTATTCTATATTTTTAGTATGGGATACGCACAAGAAAAGTTCAAATGCATCCATGCGTCTCCACTGATAGTAATGGTAGTTGAGCACTTCCAGTTTAGTCTTCTGTCGTTCTGACACAACCTAAAAGGGTACATCATGTCTGAACATCATCTGTAGAAGAGTGTGAAGTTTAAAGCTTAGCTTAAATAATGTCCAACAAAACCCCAGACTCTTCTGTACATTACCCATCAGCCACACAGACCTGAACTGTGAAATACAATTACTCACTAGCAATTTCTCAGGCGAGTCAAATCTTACATTCATCAAATTTTTGCAACTAGCATTGTAAATAAGCCTACAGAGATTACAAAGTTCAATTACTGCAAACCAAATCATGAAGGCTCTTCCATGGCCTGTTGTCTCTTTCTTTTATCACAGGCTTCCAAAAACCAGTCTTGAACGGCCGTCTTCAAGGTCTTGACCTGTGGCACCCGTACAGCTTCACGGAACAGCCTCTGCATGACAAAACAAAAAATAACATGAACTTAGATCACAGACCTGTTTACCCCTAAAACATTGCATGTGTATTTTCTGGGAGCAAAATGAGGCAAATGTGTAGTTTTGTAATTGAATGTGTAGAATTTCTCGTCGACCTATCACAACAAGAACAATGATTGCTACTTTTTACCACATGTATTGATTGACTGACGGAAAAATGGGAATTGCAGACAGTGCAATGAGCATGATGTTTTCCTTTCCGCGAAGACAAGGCATGGGTAGTCCTGATGATATTTTGGCAGAAAGACTTGGTTCGGCGCATTGCTCGTCTTTTTCTTTTTGGTCGGTGGCCTTTCGGAGTCATTTTCTTCACAGTTCTCATCTTCACTTTCGTGTGCTCTGCGTTCAGCCATTGTGTCGAAACGCCCGCATGGTTTGGCAGTAACGCTTTCAGTTGTGCCCGGCATTTGCTTGGAAAAGCCTATTCGGCATTAACAAGCTACAACGCAACGCCCGTGGGCGCTTTACGCGCTGCACGCAGCAAACGACTGCTGGCCGAAAACATGGATTGGAAAATGGATCGGTCAAGGGAGATGAAGAAAATTACGGATTGTGATATGCGTAGCCGAAACAATACCGTTTGCGTGCAGGGACGGGGCGGTGTGAGAGCACAACGCGACAAGGAACAGGTGTAAAGACGAAAAAAAAAAATATATATATATATATATATTTTTTTTAAATACCGTTTGCGTAGAAAACGACAGACTTGCGTAGTTGCGTAGTATATTATTCAAATTCGTAGTTTACTACGCTCAATGTGTAGTGTAAACAGGTCTGAGATCATCAAACAACTATCACTGATTTGAGAAAAGTCTCAAGTTTATTTCCTGACGCCTGTAAACTTGCTAAAAATCATACAGACACACAAACTTGCATACACACCATACGCTTTTACAACACACCAACTATACTTGAGTTAGGAAATTACAACACATTGTAATCCTTGTAGAAGAGAAGTAAAAAAAAATACCTACCCTAATATTTGTTTTAACCCTTTCGCTACCAATCAAAACTTGGGTATGTGCATTCCTGACTGCCAGGGAATATTGGAGTTTGGGGTGTAATAATTCACAAAAAAATCTAGCTTCAAACTGGCAGTAGGTAGGTAAGTAAAACCTATGTTGTTTTTAAAGGAAATTGAACCAAGAATCTGTTTTTAGTGTCTAATCATGGAAATGATAATTAGTTTGGCTTATAATGATGTTTAAATATGAACTTTTGAAAAATCAGCCCGGCGCATCTTCCGGTGCCTGTGGATCAAACACAGGTGGCTGTTTTGCTCGCTCCAAGAAAGGATTATAATCACTGTCATCTACCTGTTTCCAACGAATTGTCCGAAAGAAGATCTCCCCCTTCCCCTGTCAGTATCCATAATCATTTGCACCGCCTGTAGCGTCAGTCCGGCTTTGTTTTTCCCTACTAGGGCCCGGTCGACAGTCACCGTTAGCCATTTTGACGAGTCGAGATTTCTCTCCCATACCCTGTCGACAAGGCCGAAAATAGCCTTCAAACGCAAAACCGCGTCACCATTTATGTTTATTCATGAGAATGAGGTATCCTACCAAGCCATTGGCTGCTATTTGTGTGTCAGCAGTGACATAGCATTTCTGGAAAATCCCGGAACGGAGAAGACGGGTTTACCCGTCCTAAGGCGCTGCGGCTGCACAAGCGCATGACTGGTATACCCGTCATAAGGCAGTCAAGTGGTTAAAGTTACCTTTATTATGACTTTTTCTTTGGGGGCCTTCGGAAATTCATAATACATGTACTGTGACGTGCAGACGCATATGTGACGACATCATACCGTTTGCTAACATCCTTATTTCGTATGTAGTCGAAAATCCATGACACTGACAAATGAGCTCAGGAACTTGGCTTCTAGCAATTTAATGTTAAGCGTAAAAGCTTTGACAACTATCATTCACATGTGAAACATGGCAAATTTAAAATTGATTCCAAAGAACAAAATTTGAGACAGAAATAACTTGTTGTTTTGTAGACATGGATTTTATCTTCTTCCTAAAAGGACCAGGATGATTTTACAAATTATGAAAAACAACTCACTGTCGATGGCTTTTAGTCGCAGCGTACACCATGGTCTCTTTCCCTGCCCTCCCCCAGAGCCCCCTGTCAGCAACCGTGTAGCCTATGGAACACCTTCGTCATCACAGCATCAGTAGTCGTCTTTAGTTCATGTCCACCAACCACACCGAGCTCATGGTCATGGATCTGAAACAAACAAAACAAGCCAACTGAATTCCAAAAATCAAATATTCAGACAGCTCTTCTTCACATACAAACAATTCAATCTGGAAGCATCATACTGTCACCTGGAACAAAAAATCAATAATCACACTTGCTTTAAAAAAAAAAGTTTTCAGAAGAGCAAATGGTGATTGAGTGTAGCATTGTCATAAAATGTAATCACACACCTCAGGTGACCTGCATCAATCATTCAATACTATCTCACAAATCTTCATTTGGAAAGCACAAACATAGTTAGAAGAGAGCGTCAACCGTGATACTATTCAGTGTGGACAATTTTTTTCTGACCCATAATCCGATGCCTACACAAAGTGAGAATCAGAACTCACAAGAAGGCACTGTTGCATGTTTGTGATTATTTGCTTGAGTGTAGCACTTGCAATTTTGAACTTGAGGAAACAGCGTAGCAATTTCTGTTACATCCCTGAAAACCTAGCAGATGGCAGCTCTGGCCACAGAGCAATATTTGCATTATTTCTCACAGATGCAATGATCACAGAAAACAAAGTGGTGCATGCATTTTCCGCACCCCACATGAGAAAAAGAGGCCCATCATTGTGCGTACCCATAAGCATAGTTTTATCATCAAAATGTGTTGGTTAAATTCACAAATGTGACCAATACGCATAAACCTTGCATGAATTCCCAGGATAATGGGAAACTGGTCATGACTGAGAACTGATGAACAGTTAAGATACACCCGTGAACCGTGATGACATCTGGCATCCTCCAAAAATCACACACTCAAGGTAACATTTAAAGCCTAAAGAGCGTCCAACAATAACATGTCACTCTCACAAGATCTTGCTACAGTTATCTGGGGAAAATAGCACAGGCATGACTGGTCTGCTTCAACAATAGCATTCAAAGCCACCTACCAGTGATCACTCCTTCGACAGATCCATCATGTGCCTTCAACATCTTCCACACTCAACAGTAAAAAGATGACTCCATCGAACAGTAGCACAGGCTCTGGCTCCACCATGATTCTTTGGCGACCAATTACTAAATTAGTCGCATCAGGTCCATCTGCTCCTGTAGAACCTTCTCCAGCAGCAAGAACTGATGTTTATCTTGCCGCTCTGCTCTGCTCGTAGTCTTGTGTCCGCTGAATGGAAGAAAAGAAGAACAAAAAGTCATTTACATGAAGCAATACATATTTTAGACAATCTGTCGGCCTGAAAAGAAACCATCAGCACTAAAAAACAATCTGAGCAAATGTTCAAAGTAAACGTGACATCTCTATATTTTTGAATTCAGGAGAAGATGAGGAATATATACATTGCAATCAATTTTTAAAGGGGCATACAGAGTGGCATTTGATGGGGTAAAAAGATGTAGGGACTCAGCAGTTGGAGATGAAAATTTTTGTGTGTATTTACTTCAAGCAGATTGTTTTTTTGTTTTTTTTTAGACAGAAGAACAAACACACACTAAAAATCCTTGTTTAAAGTTGAACTGACCTTAACTTTTCCTCCAAACACTAGAACTTTTTGTATTCATTCAAAAATATTCATCAAAAAGGTTAAATTTTAAATTCAATTTTGCAGACTTTGGATGAAAAGTTACTCTTCTCTGGCATCCCGCGGACACAGTTCACACTTTCTCATCAATGAGATGCCTGTGTTAATTAAAAACAAACATCAAAACTATTAAAATAAAATAAAAATTTAAATATAAAAATAAAATCGACCAACCGCCCCCACCCGATTTTTTTCCCTTTGCTGGAAACAATACATTTGTTTCACTAAAACAGTAAAAGAGATCAGCTGAATTTGTTTGACACATCTGGTTATAACTAAAAGAATAAAACACAAAATAAGCCAAAGTCACAGAACAAAAAGACGCTGTCAGTGTCACTATCAATGACTCTGAATGAGACACTCATTGCTATCGAGGCATACCAGATACCTGTTCATCTTCACCTTGCCGGGACGGAACGACAGTCTGCGTTACTGGCATCGGTGGCGGTGTTAAGGTCACTGTCCATCTCAGCTTTCTTCACCTTCAGTTCAAACAAGCAGTGAGCACCGTCATACTCAAGTCAAAGCTTTCTGAAAAAATAAATACTTGGAAGTTAAATAGGATCACATTGATTCCCAAACCTAACAGTAACAGTAACACGCAAACATCAAAACTGGAATATTAATTATTAAATATAAGCATCTCAATTTCACTAAATTAGTATATTTATTTTCTCTGTGATGTATTTTTTATTTTTATTTAAAAAAAATCTGTTTTTCAACTTTATCACTGCACACGCTGACACAGCCTCTGCCTGCCTCTCTAGTCTATGCATGCCTCGGGAACAAGGGTAATTTTTCTCTTTTCCGAGACTCAGACACAGAATATTCCACTATGACTATGAGTCTATGTCAGTATGCGGAACTGAAAGTTGAACATCTGTGGAAAAATAAAAAGATACAAATATATATGAAGAGCCTATTAGTATTACTACTAAAGCTCCTGACAACTGCTGCCGCAATGACTCGACCAGATTAGGAACCAACCAAAGTTCACCAAGAAACAGACAATGAGACATAAAATGATAAACGAAAATTCAGTTTTTATGGTGCCGTGAGCGACCCGCGAATCGGGATTCGGATGGTATTTTCACTCTTCCACAACTCCTTAAAA
>NW_027126286.1:10000-62500 GCF_037325665.1 Littorina saxatilis | reverse complement strand
TAAGACTACTTTAAGCGCTCGTTTATGTAATCTAATTAGTGGTTTGAATGAATTTTCACTTGCCGAGTCCCACAAGGTAGACGCGTAGTCAATAACAGACTGAATATGAGCATTAAAGAATAATTTCCTGGCTTCCAAATTCAGAAAGTGCTTGATTCTAGATAATAGATAGACCTTCTTGGACACTTGTTTAGACAATTGTTCGATGTGGTGTGACCAAGACAGGTTGTTATCAATGGTCACTCCCAAAACTTTATGATGGTCGACTTTTTCAACAAGTTTATTATTAACCGTTAGATCGTGAAATATTGAGGTTATGTTCTGGCGTTTTTGCCTAGTTGTTATTATCATGCTTTTTGTTTTTGGGGGGTTAAGGGACATGTGATTTAGCTCAGTCCATTCACTCAACTGGTTTAAACTTTCTTGCAGTGTTTCTGATAAACGACTTAAATTTGTGTTACTAGAATGTATGGTTGTGTCATCTGCAAAAAGTTCACATAAATTCTCAATGTGAAGGGGAAGGTCATTTATGTATATAGAGAAGAGGAGAGGGCCTAAAACTGACCCTTGTGGTACGCCATATCGTACATCCTGCATACTTGATGCTGAGGCGTTTGCGTATACAGCCTGTTGCCTGTCAATAAGAAAAGAAGTTATAAGTTCAACAGAATCAATCCCGAGTCCATACAATGTGAGTTTCCTCAGTAACAACTTGTGATCAATTACATCAAAAGCTTTGGCAAAATCGACAAAGACAGCTCCACAAAATTCATTATCGTTGATCTTTTCCAACCACTGATCAACAAGAGAGACTAAGGCAGTGTGACAGGAGTGATGAGCTCTAAATCCAGACTGGTTAGGGTGAAATAATTGATTGTGATCAAAGTGCGATAATAGGTGTTTGTTTATATGTCGTTCCAGTGGTTTTGATAATACTGACAGTATAGAAATCGGCCTGTAATTTGAGGGGTCTTTCTTTTCGCCAGATTTAAACAGAGGAATGATTTTAGCCTGCTTGAGGGCTATTGGAAAATAGTTTTTTTCTAAACAGAGATTATAAATGTAAGTGAGGGTGTCAGAAATTACAGGGGCTGATAACTTTAGAATCCTTCCATCAAGCCCGTCTATTCCCCGGGTACCCGTTTGCTTTAAATGAGCGAGTGCGTGAAATACTTCAGGCACCGTAAGCGGAGGAATATTTAACTGAGATGAAATTTGTTTTGATTTACAGAAGTCTTCCAAAACTTCCAATTTATTTAAGGTTGTTTTATCATTTATAACAACCTTTTCAGCTATTTTGGAAAAATGTGTGTTTAAATCATCAGGTGATATGTCCTTTAGGCAACTTGAAGTAGATGCAGTCGTTTTATTTGTAAGTTCATTTATTGCTTTCCAAATGTTCTTTGAATTTTGTTTTGAAGAAGCAAGGTCTTGAAAATACTTTCTTTTTTTTAATCGTTTCATTGAATTAACTTTATTTCTCTGTTCTCTATACTCCTCTTCTTTACCGATTGACTTTAAAAAATCACGATGATCAATTGCATCTTGTAATTCATCATCAAACCACTTAGGTTTTACTATGTGTTTGACTCTCTTAATTCTCCATGGAGCATGTTGATCATAAATGTTAGTGAAAGCATTCAGCCAGTGCGTTAGAGCAGCATCAGGATTCGTATGATTATAAACCTCAGGGAGAGAGGAATTACAGAGGTCACGGAGAAATGTGTCTTCGTTGAATTGAGAAAAGGATCTATATTTTATTGTCTTGTGGCCAGCTTTAGGAATTTGTACACCCTTTCTCGACCACGTTAGACAAATGGGAAAGTGATCACTGCAACCACTAGCTGGAACACAACATTCAACAATGTTACGATGATCAGTCATATAAATATGATCTATCAGAGTGCTGGTGGTTGCTGTGACTCTCGTAGGTGTGCATACTATTTGTTTGAGATTATAGAGGTTAAGCATATCAAGCCACATTTTGTTCTGTTTTAACAAATTAATATTAAAGTCTCCTAACATAATTATTTCCTTTGATTCGAGCAAGACTGCATCTAACATCTGTGTAAAATTATCTGACCAGTTTGCTCGCTCTGCAGGATTTCTATAACAGAAACCTATAAGGAGTGGAGGTGCTCTTTTCAACTTAATTTCTATCCACACCGATTCCACAAACTGCTCAAGGTGTGTTAATCGTGTATAACTAACTGATTCGCTTATGTACAATAGCAAACCAGTTTCTTTACTTTGCTGTGGGTCTCTTCGTAATACATTGTAACCAGGAATAGCAACATCAGAATCTGAAATCTGGTGAGATAATCTTGATTCTGAAAACCCAAAAACGTGAAAGCTTGAACCAGAATTTAAAAGCATAGTAGATATGTCAGTCATTTTGTTAATTGCATGGTTTATATTCAGGTGTCCCACGCGAAAACCCTCTTTAGTGGGCCATGCATTTGGACAGCTGCTCATCGTGAAACTATAATTATAACAGCGTTCTAACTCCTGAGCGTTAAAATGAATCGATAGATCTACTGAAATATCTTGGTACAAATTAAACAAACTAAAAGTAAATAGCAAACGAGAAAAAAAAAAGCAATTAAGAAACACAAAATATGTTATCAAAAAGGAATAGAACTGTAATAATGAAAAAGGAGACAATAAACTACTTTGAACGAAGAAGTAAGGGATATCCGCCGTAACCAGTCCATACACCACGCGGTGCTAGACAAGCGTTTTGAACAGAACGTGCTTGTGTGCGAATCGGACGACATCGTGCTAAGATACGACATAAGAGAAAGGAAAGTGACTGATGCACGCCGTAGACGGTGGCACGCCTAGTTTTTTCCACCGCAGGAACAACACCCAATTCGTTCCCCCGCACGCGGAAGCAAAATTGTTATCTCGCAAAGGAATTGCCCTGTGAAGGTACGTTGTGTCAAATCACATTATCAAGTATAGATATTCTGAAGCAGAATTGCCTAGGCTTATGTATAATATGTAACTTATGTCTTGTTGTGTACTCGTGAACAGTGGCGTTCGATTTTCTGCCGAAGTCCGTGAAAATTATACAGAGAGGTCTCAATTTCGTACAAATTAACCTAGAACTACCATTTAAAGCACTATTTTAATACTCACAGTTTAATCTTCGATACCTTGCAGCCTTGTATGCGCGTTTTTGGGCACCAGCATCGTGGATAAGCTGCTCTAATCTAGCGTTATTTTGTGGTACTCGATTCTCAGTGGGTAAGGTCCCCCGCAGACACCAGATAAGGTCCCCCGCATTTTTGCCGGAGTGCCTACTACGCCCCCCCGCACATGCGCGCTGAAAAAGCACATCATGCACAGCAAAACTGACCCGTTTGAAGCGTTTTTATTTGACAGATGGAGACCAGCGACCACACGCTATCTGCCGGGGAGGTGTCTGGGGAAGTAATCGACAGCTACCTAGACATCAGTAGTGAGGTGACTATAGGTGAGACAGTCCCTTTACAGACTTCTACACCGAAGAAGGTTGGTCTCCTCCATTTGTGTGACGAATGCGGATCAGCATACAAACACAAGCGAACATTGGACAATCACAAACGTGAGAAACATGGCAACGAATCTCGTTTTGTATGCATAGTTTGTGACAAGAGGTTTGGTCGACAGGTAGATTACCAGTCTCATATGAACAAGCATGCAGGCACCAAACCTTTCCAGTGTGGTGTTTGCAAAAAATCGTACGCACACAAACGCAGTCTGGACAAGCATATATGTCTGGGTGAAAAGCCGGGGTTTTAGTGCCAAACCTGTCAAAAGTCGTTCATGAGAAGAAAGTATCTTCGTGACCACCAAATCACCCACTCTACTGGCTACGCTTATTTATGCAATGCGTGCATGAAGCGGTATAAGCATCGCTCTGGTCTTGCCAGGCATAGGCGTCGGGCTCAACAAGATGGAAACTGCATATTTAACATCGCTGTAACACATATAGGCTACTATAATGCCTACATTCACACACTTGCAGAGGAACAACTTCTTTTAATTTCCATAACATTCAAGAATAAGTGTGCTCGACAGTTTTATATGACACGCAGTTAATCAGGTTTGTTTTGTTTATGACCACACACAAACAAAAAAAAGAGACAGAGAGTTGAGTGCTTTTTGTTTTTGTTTTATAATTCTGCTTTGTTAAAAAGCACATGAAGTCTTGCATGCCTGTCAGAGTATATCTCTGGACTCAAAGCAAAAAGTAACAACCTCACAGCTTCCTGTGTAAAGTGGACATATTTATGTGCAATTCTTTCACACACACACACACACACACACACACATGCACGCACGCACACACACATACACGCACGCACGCGCGCACACACACACACACGCACACGCACACACACTAAAACAATGGTTAATCGGTGACTTATTGCTCGTGCCAAATGTTGGAGTACATCTGAAGATGTCAGAGTCCAATCACATCCATAATTAGTGGATTTACACAAAAATTATAGCTGGTATGTCATTTTTTCTGATAAACATAACGGCGGGGGATCTTACCCTAGTGTTGCGGTGGGGCGTAGTAGGCAAATCGACCAAGCTGCGGGGGATCTTACCCCGTCAAATTTCACTGTTGATCTTTGAACCGATCGTGAGTCTAAACTAAGGTAAGCTTAAACTTAAAAATGAAGAGCAGTATCCACAAGTAGTTTGACTTTGACCAGCAAAAAGATTTAAGCCCTTCTGTTGACCGTGCTTTGTGTTATTTCAACATTTTTAACGTGGGAGACAGTATTTCTGACTTGTCTTGATGACATTTCTTCTCTTATGTAGTACACGAGAGTGTAAATGGTAAGACAACTAGCTGATCCAATGCAAAATAAAGTACAGAACAGTATGATATAAACTTCAATACTAGAAAGTCTGGTTATCTACTATTTTAAGGCATTGATTTGGAGACACCTACCATGTTGTTCGTCTTGCGGGGGAACGAATTGGGTGTTGTTCCTGCGGTGGAAAAAACTAGGCGTGCCACCGTCTACGGCGTGTGATTGGTACATCAAAATGAGAGACTCTTCAGCGCGCTGTCTGAAGAGGTCGAAACCTCTGAGCAAAGACGACTTCGCAGAAGACAGAAGGCAGGCGACCAGAGACCTGAATGTTTTGGCGGCAGCCGTGAGACTGTACCTGGGCTGATCTTCGACCTGCATTGTTAATGAAAATAACGAACAAAGACCCCCGTGTGACGGACGTGCACATCCCTACACCTAGCTGTGTGCACAGACTGACTCGCTATCGGACTTCCAGTAGCGAGAATCTTTTCGCGATCGTGCATGTTTCGGTATCCAGAAAGCTTTGAACGTCGACATCCCAACCCCACAACACCCTTTCGCTAAAAACCATTCAGTGTTTCCGCGAATAAAACATTCTGATTCTGATTCTGATTCTCTCTCTCTCTGTTTCTCTCTCTGTTTCTCTCTCTCTCTCTGTTTCTCTCTCTGTCTCTCTCTCTCTGTTTCTCTCTCTCTCTCTCTGTTTTTCTCTCTGTCTCTGTCTCTCTCTCTCACACGCACGCACACACACGCACACACTAACACACACACACACACACACACACACACACACACACACAGCACACACGGCACACACACACACACACAGATGATACTATTACCCAAGTTCTACATCAATAAACAAGTCGCGTAAGGCAAAATTACTACATTTAGTCAAGCTGTGGAACTCCCAGAATGAAACTGAACGCACTGCTTTTTTTCACAATGACCGTAGTCCGCCGCTCGTGCAAAACGCAGTGAAATTAACGAGCCTGTTTAGTGCGGTAGTGGTTGCGCTGTGCTGCATAGCACGCTTTTCTGTACGCTTCGTTTTAACTTTCTGAGCGTGTTTTTAATCCAAACATATCATATCTATATGTTTTTGGAATCAGGAACCGACAAGGAATAAGATGAAATTGTTTTTAAATCGATTTCGGGAATTTTATTTTAATCATAATTTTTATATTTTTAATTTTCAGAGCTTGTTTTTAATCCGAATATAACATATTTATATGTTTTTGGAATCAGAAAATGATGAAGAATAAGATAAACGTAATTTTGGATCATTTTATAAAAAAAATAATTTTAATTACAATTTTCAGATTTTTAATGACCAAAGTCATTAATTAATGTTTAAGCCTCCAAGCTGAAATGCAATACCGAATTCCGGCCTTCGTCTAAGATTGCTTGGCCAAAATTTCAATCAATTTGATTGAAAAGTGAGGGTGTGACAGTGCCGCCTCAACTTTTACAAAAAGCCGGATATGACGTCATCAAAGACATTTATCGAAAAAAAAAAAAATCTGAGGATATCATACCCAGGAACTCTCATGTACTGAAATGTCATAAAGATCGGTCCAGTAGTTTACTCTGTATCGCTCTACTGCACACACACACGCACACTGACAGACACACAGACAGACAGACACACACAGACACACAGACACAGACACACACACACACACACACACACACACACATACACCACGACCCTCGTCTTGATTCCCCCTCTGTGTTATAACATTTAGTCAAAACTTGACTAAATGTAAAAACCAACACAAAACTAACAAACCATCCCATATACATACATACCTACATACATCCACGAAGTTCAACGATGTTTAGAGACAAACGGTCCCACTTCATTGGCGAGCAAAGAGTTAAACGCGAAATAAATGTACCTCACCGACAAAACATACGTGTTGCAACAGAGCCAACGTAGATTATGAATGTGACTCACCAAAGTACAGTAACACACTCACCTCCCCAACCAACACCCCTCACCCCCCTCCACCTCCACCTCCACCCCCCAAACAAAACAACAACACACAAACAAAAAACGCAAAAACACCAGAAAGTCTATAGATGCTGACAGTCTTATATAATTACAAGCGCATTCACAACCACACGTTAAAGTTTTCACAATAGCTATTCAAGACTGTGTAAGTGTGTCAGTGTGTGTGTGTGTTAGTGTGTGTAAGTGTGTGTGCGTTTGTGCGTGCGTGCGTGCCTGTGTGCGTGCGTGCGAATGTGCCTACGAGTCTTCGCGTTCATGCATGTATATGCGTGTGTAATACCCGGGTTACATCATTTCAGCACAGGATCGTCAAAAACTTGGTCAAGTGTCACTTCAGTCCGTTTCAAAAGAGGTCGAATACTGCTTCAGCAACAGCCTTTGTTGAACCCAAAAAATCACAGACAGACAGACAGACAGACACACACACCATGAAAGCTTAGTCCACCGTATGCACGTGCGAGTACATAATTGTATGTGCATCTGTCGTTTTGCCTGTATCAGTGTGACCTAATTCTACCAACAAGTCAACACGGCACTGTCAACCAGGTGTCCAAGTGTCACTCCAGCCCGTCTCAACACGGGTCAAACGTTGCTTCACCACACTCCTCCGATCCGGTGTACCAAAAACACAACGAGATTTGAGAACAAATAATATATGGGTGCAAGATAGCGCTGATAATTAGGACGAATTCAAATGCAAGTGTTAAAACAAACAAAAAATGCTTGCCATGCACATCATGTGGGGCGTTTAATTTCAATATCTACACATTTCCTTCAAATATTTGTGATCCTAACGATGGACATAACAATTCTCATGTATAAGACCTCCTTGAAATTAATCTGTTATATAGTCATGTGCGTATGTTGTTGAAATGTATGTAATGAATTCAAGTGTTGAAATACTGACTTAATGTGTGTGTAATATTGATTTTACCGAGCAGGTTGGCTATTATTTCACGAGTGTTAATGCCATACACGGGGATGATACGAGCACATCCGATGAATGAAACACGTGTTTTCTTTTCTTGTGGCAGAGAACTATAGAAAATAAATAAATAAAATAAAACAAAATACTCGCGTGCATGTATTTTTTTGGTTTACAAATTCAAGGAATACTGGCACATTAGAATTACAGAGACAATTGAAGCAGCCAATGGGAAATTGTGCTACAATTTCTGTACTTTGACATTTGAAAACCGTGAAAACCATTGGATGGCTGCCTTTACAGTACATGTAGTTTGCTTATTACACCCCCGGTATAGGGGTGTGTATAGGTTTCGGTCGATGTGTTTGTTTGTTTGTTTGCGTGTTTGTGTTCGCATATAGATCTCAAGAATGAACGGACCGATCGTCACCAAACTTGGTGAACAGGTTCTATACATTCCTGAGACGGTCCTTACAAAAATTGGGACCAGTCAAACACACGGTTAGGGAGTTATTGGTGGATTAAAATTATACAAGGACTTATAGAGGGACATCTTCATGGTCAAAGGGAAATAACCATTCTCACTCAGTCACTGCCACCAACTGAGAAGGTTATTTCCCTTTGACGGGGGTGTTTTTCCTACCTCGGAGGAATTTCTTGTTTCTTTTGTTTTTCCTTGTTTTTCCAACATCACCTGTGATCAACCCCTACTCTTTTACTTCAAATATCAGGTAAATCTGGTCCATCATTGCAGAAGACAAGGTTGCTTTCACAAACTCAAATATAAGTATTGTATTTTTCCCACAGACAGACAGATAGACATAGGCAGAGATAGAGACACACAGACAGACAGACAGACAGACCGACAGACAGACAGACAGACCGACAGACAGACAGACAGACCGACCGACCGACCGACAGACAGACACACTATTTTCCAGCAAACACCATACTCTCTCTTTAAATTTTTAATTCAGAACTTCAAATTCTCCAACAACATAGAGAATATCAACACAATTTACATATATATCATCTTCTTGAGATAATAATAAACATGTACATCTCAACAACATATCCTCACCACTTTCACCATAGACTTCAACAGTGGCACACTCTGTTTTGATGGTGTGGGGGGGGGGGGGGCGTTGTATGAAGAAGACAAAAAAGAATGAGTCACACCACCATCAATGCTGCATTAGAATGGCAAAAGACAAAAAGTGAGAACATTGTAATACTAATACACAAAAGAGAAAAAAACAAAATGGAAAAAACAAAATGGAAAAAACAAAATGGAAAAAACAAAATAAATATGATAAAGATAGATAGTTCACAGTAGCGTCAATTCAGCCAAAATAATGTCAGCGATGGAGGTTGTCTGTAAGGATACAAGAAATAGAATTTCTTTGTGGTTGAAGCTACACACTCTGATTAACATTGATACAGAAAGAAGGAGGTGAGAGAAAGAACACAAAGCATGAGCAGTAGGAGGGTATAGTAACAACAGGTACACTTCAGTGATGAACAGTAAAAAAAAAAAAAATAAATAAAATAAACAGAAAATAAAAAGCACGAAAGAACACAATATCTCAACAATTTTCTCACAACTGACAGAAAACAACCAAGCACGCAATTTGAAATTAATAAAATATTACAACTGGCAAATGACTTGACCAGTGCTGACGATTTAACCAATGAAGATACACAGGGGGAAAAAAGAGAAAAATATAGAATCATCGTTGAAGTGAAAACAAAAATAATGCCACAAAATCATCAAAAGGGAAGGAACCAACCAATGAAATTATCCCAAAAACAAAGTGTGTCACTGTAGTGTGAATGAAGCGGTAAAGACACAAAAACCTCAACCTGTTTCCTTGCATCAAAAAGCAAACAAACGAACAAACGAACAGAGCAAAGTTCAGTAATTCCTCTAACTTCTTGATTCTTGTTTTCCTGTCTCAGAATCTGTACTTTTTTTGAAATTAGTAGAATTCCGTTCAAAGACAATTCATTCGTTCTTCAGTCAAAAATCACACACAATTTGAAATGACGCTATACGTACTGCATTCCAATACACCAGGGTACCAACAACATTTGATTACAAGTAACTGTATATTATAACATTCACACATAATGCACACACACATACAAAAATACACCCAGTAAAAATACTTTGTGTGAATTTCATGAAAACGTGATGCCAATTCTCTGCTGATGTGACAGACACAGATGGGATGATACAGTATTCTCACAATTTAGTGGATAGGGACTCTACAATGCTAAACCTTCCAAGACAAAAGAGGAGAAAATAAAATCATGGAAAAAAGAAGATGGGGACTACAAAGATGCTCCAGTGTTTTACCACACATTTTTGAGTCCTGCCCCAAAAATTTGAACTTGCTCTTACCTCACACAAAAACAGAGACGTAACATTTTCATGAAACCGTCACTCTCATTCTCACCAACAACACACTTTCATGGTACTTGACAACTTGTCAACTCAGATAAATATTCTACACAAAGACACACAATGTTTCCATCAAAAATCACATTTTGCTAACACATTGCACCCGATGGCACCAGGAAAATAAAAAGATCAATTTTTGTTAAGCATTGCTACTCGTTTCTTTTACACAACACAAAAGATACAAACATCATCAGACTACTGCTGTTGTCATGCATTTCAACTTTATAATAAATAATAAAGTGTATTTATATTGCGCCTATCCCTTACAAAAAACAAAAATATTTGGCTCTAAGCGCTTTACAGCGGACCAGTGGGATTAGACATGAACTGTTGTTGAAAGGTACAATCCTTATGCCCACGCCAAACCAATTCAGACACAGATTCTTGCCAAAGGTATAATGCTTATGGTCAGACTAACTCCATTCAGCGACAAAACTATTCAAGCCTATCTAAAGATTCCCATTCCTGTTTGATGATTTGTACTTTCTGTATTGTTCAAAAGATTTCATAATCAGCCTAGTGTATAATGGTCACAGTGCTGGTGGCACAGCTGCTTTAAAACCGCTTTTCTTTGACCTTAACAATTGCCAGTTTCAATCTCTCCGTAGTGCTGCTACTTCTATAAAAGATGTAACTTCTTCTTCTTCTGGTTTGCCTCTTAAACTTGTAGATCACTTCTCAACATGAATATGGTAGCTCTCAGCCTCTGGTACCGTTAAGATGCAGTCTATATAGACTGATCTGATCTTTTAGAAAGATATGGTCGATCAAGTGCATGAACTCGTCATACACAAACTTCTATAGTATACATGGCAAGTTTACAACAAGTGGAATTATCATAAAACCATCTAAATGCATTTCATGGAACACAGTCTTGGTGTGCGACTACTAAACCTTTTGGCCGATCTAGTAGGACTGTACCTTTAAGCAACTGACAAGAAGATTGAACCACCAGCACACACACAACGAACACAACTGCACTCATAAACATGAGTGGTCACACACACACAACTAACACAACTGTTTGGTCACACACATACAATAGAATCATATTACCCATCCACTGTCCTTATTATCAGCTTATGCAGAGTAACCACCAACAGGGCTGAACCACCAGTACATACACGACAAACACAACTGCACTCACGAACATGAGTGGTCACACACACACACACACCAGAATCATACACACGCACACCTCCCCCGTCCTCATTATCTCCTTTTGCAGAGCAACCATCAACAGGGCTGAACCACCAAGACATACACAGCAACAAACACAACCGCACACACTGAGTAGTTACATACACACAACAGAATCACACACACACAATTCTCATTATCTGCTTTTGAAGAACGCGTCAAAACGTCCCAAACAAATTGACACACGGAGGGAGGGGATTGCTTCATATCCAGTCTGTGAATACATGCGTTATTGTGGTTGCAAAAACTCTTGAACTGACTGCGCAATATTGTTGAAGGTGTAAGTTCTGTTAGAAAGAGACATTTTTCTGGCATTTAGCATTTTTTTAAACTTTGTTAGGCCAAGAAAAAAAAGTGATGTTTTAACTTTGTCAAAACTTTGTTAGGCCAAGAAAAAAAGTGATGATTTAGGTAACATGTCAACAACAAAAAACTTACTAGGTAACTTTAAGTGGTTATATATAGTAGGTCTGTGGTTAGTTTGTTCTTTCTGCATAGTGTGTGTTTCTCTCTGATTTTGTTTTCGTTTCTTTGAAAGCTTTTTTTTTTTTTTTTTTTTAACACCTGCTTTTCAACCCATTTTGAGGATAAGAATCTTTTATGTCATCCCATTTATATTTGATAAAGAAATGCAAGTTCAGAAGAAAAGAAAAAGTGAAGCGAACATGTTAAAATTGTTTACATCTTGATGGTAAAGTATGCTTTATTTTCAGGAATATAATCTGTTTCAACATGCTATTACGATGATACTATGCACGATCCTGTTACTAGCTCTCACTCCAACATGCAACCTTTACATACCAAACTTTATAACAAAAAATACAAAAGTTTAAAAATCCAACACACCACGCTCAGTGACTCACACACACTGAAACACAGCGAACACAACTTCAACAAACTCTGGAGTATACAAACTTTCAGACACACACGCACACACAGACACACACGCACGCACACAGACACACAAACACCCACACATTTACATGCACACATTTACACACTACAGTGCACATATCATAAAAGCTACTCTACACACCAACTCGTTACTTATGCAATGATATTCCTCACATTATCTTCGAAAGAGAGATGACGGCTGAACATCCATCTGACATTCTCTACTTGTACAATTTCCCAAGAGAAGTTCTTGTTGAAAACACAATCAAGCTCCGATTCTTTTCCAAACAAAGGGAGGAAAACCATGCTATATTTCCTGCAAACAGAATGACTTTTCCCTCAGAGAAACTATGGCATATTTTCTGCGGATAGAACGAGTTTTCCCTCAGAGTGTCAACAACCAATTTTCCAAATCTACTCTCATGGACATGAACCACACAAACAGTTTTTTGAAATTTGGAACACAAAAATGCCCCTGAAATGCAGTCCACCAAAGCATTTCAATGCATCTGCATTCTCACAAGTTCCCTTCCCCGGGGAATTAAATGCATAAAACCATGAAAACAGTCACAGAAACTGTGTAAAACACAAAACATCACTGGTAATAATGGAAAACTTGCATTCAAACTTGTTCTCAGAGTTGAGCTGAGGTGGTCCAGAATAATGGAGGCATCATACATGACAAGCAAACATCACTAATGGGCGTTATCTGTACACACAAACAGACATTATATCCGAATTATGCCACCGTATCTGACAGGCATACTATAGCTTCATCTAGCTTTGGTAGCTGCAAAAATACATGATGCACAAACCCAAAAATATCTTGTTCTAGTCTTCTACACACAGTAATGGTAGTGTGGATAATATGATGGTTCACAATACGCTCTATTCTCAATTTGACACTCATGCACGTATTTTTGACAAAGTCAACTCTGTTCACTGTGGCACTGAGCAACTTAGTATTCATGGCTGAGGTGCTAAAACCGAAAGTGGGTGCCACCCAAATGGTCGAGAACAATCACGGGGTCTGATTGGTTGAAATCACAACAAATCTCAATTTCAACCAATCCAACACTTGCGGCTGGCTCCCACCCGGTTGGTTTCTTTCTCGTGCACTCCGGCCAAGACCTCACTGTTCGACACAGTTCAATATCTTGCAGGCTTTCTCAGTGAAAGAATGTGGCACGGCACTCACATAAATTCTGCAAAGAAAAAGTGATGCAATAAATGTCACCAACTGCCAATAGTCGCAAAGCCATAAGGGTTGTACAAGCTCTGTTTTGATGCGTAGACCAGGCTTCTTCTGGCACATTCCGTGCGTATCAAAAGTGGCTGTGTGCGTTCCATACCATTCTCAAACTGATGCTTCAGGTTGACTTGCTTCTAAAAGGTGTTGCAATGAGTCTTCTACATGCATCTCAATCAGACTACCTCTACTGACAGGAATGATTAAGCGTCAACAATTCAAAACGATGAAGTAAAAGAAGAGGGTTGGGGGAGAGGAGGGCAGGGGTTCACAACAAGAGAAAAAAAAAATGCACCACCAAAATACAAACGAACACCTTTCTTTCAGCAAGCAAGCCGAATCAGCTCAAAAACCATCCACCTTCACAAGAAAAAGACAAGTCTAAAACAACACCCTCCAGAACTGAAATGGCCTCTGCTTAGGCAGATTTGTACAACCACAAAACTCAATTTTAACCAAGCTCATTGCACACACACACAAAACAAAACAAAATAGAAAGTCAGACTGAAAAAAGGTTGGTAGGGCTGGGGGGGGGGGGGGAGTTTGACATGAATGGACAGACTAGCAGGCAGATGGACCGCGAAACAGGCACACACGCACATAGCAAGCTGGACAGGTTGGAAATGAATCGACGGAAGCGCGGCGCCTAGAGAGAAAAGTCCCATCTTCAGGTCGAGTGTTGACCAGAAAGTCCAAGCAGCGCAGGCAGGGGGTGCAGCGATTACTTCTTGACCGTCTTTTTACTTGATGTCGACGTCTTCTTCCCTTTAATGATTTTGGGCTTCTTTTTGATTATGCCCGTCTTTTTGGCCTGCAACAAACACGAGGACAGTCATAACCATGGTGGGATGTTGGTTGGTCCGTTATTGTTTTTCATCGTTAAACATGGTGGGGAAAAAAGGAGTGGATAAAAAGACCTATACAATCTACCAAACGAGAAAATTTGCCCAATTTTCAAAAAGCACTGAACTCTTCATAACCTCAGTTTGTAATGTCTCAAATGTTCCATACCTTGTGCACCCATACATGTACACACAACTGCATGCACACACACACCACTGGATGACACACACACACCACTGATATATTGGATCCAGTCTAACATAGTCTTGACTACATTTTAATAAACCTGGAGATTTTTTTTTGCACACTTTTTCTCTCCCCAAGCTGGGTATCATGCTGTCAAAGACTTGTGTACAAATGACGACAAATTATCGATAACAAATAGGTCTGTACCATCCTTTTCATGAACGATAACACACTTTCTGAAGTTTCACAAACGGAAAATACAGTTGACAAGGGTGTACCAGCGTTCTGATGAACAATAACACACTTTCTGAAGTTTCACAAACGGAACATACAGTTGACAAAGGTGTACCAGCGTTCTCATGAACAATAACACTTTCTGAAGTTTCACAAACGGAAAATACAGTTGACAAGGGTGTACCAGCGTTCTCATGAACAATAACACACTTTCTGAAGTTTCACAAACGGAAAATACAGTTGACAAGGGTGTACCAGCGTTCTCATGAACAATAACACACTTTCTGAAGTTTCACAAACGGAACATACAGTTGACAAGGGTGTACCAGCGTTCTCATGAACAATAACACACTTTCTGAAGTTTCACAAACGGAACATACAGTTGACAAAGGTGTACCAGCGTTCTCATGAACGATAACACACTTTCTGAAGTTTCACAAACGGAACATACAGTTGACAAAGGTGTACCAGCGTTCTCATGAACAATAACACTTTCTGAAGTTTCACAAACGGAAAATACAGTTGACAAGGGTGTACCAGCGTTCTCATGAACAATAACACACTTTCACAAAGAGACAATACCGTTGACACTATGTCCCTCACTGACCTTTTTAGACGATTTCCGCTTGGTCTTCTTGATGGGTTTATTGAGCTTGGGGATGATCTCTCGGTTGGTGAGGTCCTTGACCCGGTAAATTCTGACCAGCCAGTGTTCCGTGGTGTAGGCTTCCTCCAGGTGGGTCAGGTCAAAGTTCTTGTTGCCGATCTCCACGCCTCGCGTGCGGTCAAAACCTGCTGGTGACCGGAAGTCCAGCTGCAAAGAAAGAGGGACTGTGATGGTGAGCAAGTTTTATTGTGAGAGAAACTTCTGTTTCATGGCGCCCTGCCTTTTTCCATTTGTTTTTTCATTGTTCATGTTCCTTTCTATTTCCGTTGCTGCAAAATTCAGGCAAGCGTAAAAACATGGCATACCCAAACATTAACTTCTACATTTTCAAACCTGAGAGTGAGATGCCTAAACTAAATAAACTAACCTTAATAAACATGAAAGTGTGAATTCTCTTCACCCACAATCTGCCCTTTTCCATTTCCAATAAAGTGAAACCAAAGAGTTACACCCACGATGCTTTTACACGTTCTCCTCCATGAATTTCTCCTCATAATGTCTGTAAATTTACATCTATGTTTAAGACTCCGTCCTTGGTTTTCCCAGATGTTTTTTTAGATCTCAAAAAGAGGTTACATTCACTGATGTGTATGGAACAGATTTTTCTCCCACTCAAAAAGTGTGTGTGTGTTTGAGTACCAACCTGCATCTGTCCAAAGCGGTAGTAGGATAACTTGTACATTAAGCAGTTGAGTACCAACCTGCATCTGTCCAAAGCGGTAGTAGGATAACTTGTACATTAAGCAGTTGAGTACCAACCTGCATCTGTCCAAAGCGGTAGTAGGATAACTTGTACATTAAGCAGTTGAGTACCAACCTGCATCTGTCCAAAGCGGTAGTAGGATAACTTGTACATTAAGCAGTTGAGTACCAACCTGCATCTGTCCAAAGCGGTAGTAGGATAACTTGTACATTAAGCAGTTGAGTACCAACCTGCATCTGTCCAAAGCGGTAGTAGGATAACTTGTACATTAAGCAGTTGAGTACCAACCTGCATCTGTCCAAAGCGGTAGTAGGATAACTTGTACATTAAGCAGTTGAGTACCAACCTGCATCTGTCCAAAGCGGTAGTAGGATAACTTGTACATTAAGCAGTTGAGCACCAACCTGCATCTGTCCAAAGCGGTAGTAGGATAACTTGTACATTAAGCAGTTGAGTACCAACCTGCATCTGTCCAAAGCGGTAGTAGGATAACTTGTACATTAAGCAGTTGAGCACCAACCTGCATCTGTCCAAAGCGGTAGTAGGATAACTTGTACATTAAGCAGTTGAGTACCAACCTGCATCTGTCCAAAGCGGTAGTAGGATAACTTGTACATTAAGCAGTTGAGTACCAACCTGCATCTGTCCAAAGCGGTAGTAGGATAACTTGTACATTAAGCAGTTGAGTACCAACCTGCATCTGTCCAAAGCGGTAGTAGGATAACTTGTACATTAAGCAGTTGAGTACCAACCTGCATCTGTCCAAAGCGGTAGTAGGATAACTTGTACATTAAGCAGTTGAGCACCAACCTGCATCTGTCCAAAGCGGTAGTAGGATAACTTGTACATTAAGCAGTTGAGTACCAACCTGCATCTGTCCAAAGCGGTAGTAGGATAACTTGTACATTAAGCAGTTGAGTACCAACCTGCATCTGTCCAAAGCGGTAGTAGGATAACTTGTACATTAAGCAGTTGAGTACCAACCTGCATCTGTCCAAAGCGGTAGTAGGATAACTTGTACATTAAGCAGTTGAGTACCAACCTGCATCTGTCCAAAGCGGTAGTAGGATAACTTGTACATTAAGCAGTTGAGTACCAACCTGCATCTGTCCAAAGCGGTAGTAGGATAACTTGTACATTAAGCAGTTGAGTACCAACCTGCATCTGTCCAAAGCGGTAGTAGGATAACTTGTACATTAAGCAGTTGAGTACCAACCTGCATCTGTCCAAAGCGGTAGTAGGATAACTTGTACATTAAGCAGTTGAGTACCAACCTGCATCTGTCCAAAGCGGTAGTAGGATAACTTGTACATTAAGCAGTTGAGTACCAACCTGCATCTGTCCAAAGCGGTAGTAGGATAACTTGTACATTAAGCAGTTGAGTACCAACCTGCATCTGTCCAAAGCGGTAGTAGGATAACTTGTACATTAAGCAGTTGAGCACCAACCTGCATCTGTCCAAAGCGGTAGTAGGATAACTTGTACATTAAGCAGTTGAGTACCAACCTGCATCTGTCCAAAGCGGTAGTAGGATAACTTGTACATTAAGCAGTTGAGCACCAACCTGCATCTGTCCAAAGCGGTAGTAGGATAACTTGTACATTAAGCAGTTGAGTACCAACCTGCATCTGTCCAAAGCGGTAGTAGGATAACTTGTACATTAAGCAGTTGAGTACCAACCTGCATCTGTCCAAAGCGGTAGTAGGATAACTTGTACATTAAGCAGTTGAGTACCAACCTGCATCTGTCCAAAGCGGTAGTAGGATAACTTGTACATTAAGCAGTTGAGCACCAACCTGCATCTGTCCAAAGCGGTAGTAGGATAACTTGTACATTAAGCAGTTGAGCACCAACCTGCATCTGTCCAAAGCGGTAGTAGGATAACTTGTACATTAAGCAGTTGAGTACCAACCTGCATCTGTCCAAAGCGGTAGTAGGATAACTTGTACATTAAGCAGTTGAGTACCAACCTGCATCTGTCCAAAGCGGTAGTAGGATAACTTGTACATTAAGCAGTTGAGTACCAACCTGCATCTGTCCAAAGCGGTAGTAGGATAACTTGTACATTAAGCAGTTGAGTACCAACCTGCATCTGTCCAAAGCGGTAGTAGGATAACTTGTACATTAAGCAGTTGAGTACCAACCTGCATCTGTCCAAAGCGGTAGTAGGATAACTTGTACATTAAGCAGTTGAGTACCAACCTGCATCTGTCCAAAGCGGTAGTAGGATAACTTGTACATTAAGCAGTTGAGTACCAACCTGCATCTGTCCAAAGCGGTAGTAGGATAACTTGTACATTAAGCAGTTGAGTACCAACCTGCATCTGTCCAAAGCGGTAGTAGGATAACTTGTACATTAAGCAGTTGAGTACCAACCTGCATCTGTCCAAAGCGGTAGTAGGATAACTTGTACATTAAGCAGTTGAGTACCAACCTGCATCTGTCCAAAGCGGTAGTAGGATAACTTGTACATTAAGCAGTTGAGTACCAACCTGCATCTGTCCAAAGCGGTAGTAGGATAACTTGTACATTAAGCAGTTGAGTACCAACCTGCATCTGTCCAAAGCGGTAGTAGGATAACTTGTACATTAAGCAGTTGAGTACCAACCTGCATCTGTCCAAAGCGGTAGTAGGATAACTTGTACATTAAGCAGTTGAGTACCAACCTGCATCTGTCCAAAGCGGTAGTAGGATAACTTGTACATTAAGCAGTTGAGTACCAACCTGCATCTGTCCAAAGCGGTAGTAGGATAACTTGTACATTAAGCAGTTGAGTACCAACCTGCATCTGTCCAAAGCGGTAGTAGGATAACTTGTACATTAAGCAGTTGAGTACCAACCTGCATCTGTCCAAAGCGGTAGTAGGATAACTTGTACATTAAGCAGTTGAGTACCAACCTGCATCTGTCCAAAGCGGTAGTAGGATAACTTGTACATTAAGCAGTTGAGTACCAACCTGCATCTGTCCAAAGCGGTAGTAGGATAACTTGTACATTAAGCAGTTGAGTACCAACCTGCATCTGTCCAAAGCGGTAGTAGGATAACTTGTACATTAAGCAGTTGAGTACCAACCTGCATCTGTCCAAAGCGGTAGTAGGATAACTTGTACATTAAGCAGTTGAGTACCAACCTGCATCTGTCCAAAGCGGTAGTAGGATAACTTGTACATTAAGCAGTTGAGTACCAACCTGCATCTGTCCAAAGCGGTAGTAGGATAACTTGTACATTAAGCAGTTGAGTACCAACCTGCATCTGTCCAAAGCGGTAGTAGGATAACTTGTACATTAAGCAGTTGAGTACCAACCTGCATCTGTCCAAAGCGGTAGTAGGATAACTTGTACATTAAGCAGTTGAGTACCAACCTGCATCTGTCCAAAGCGGTAGTAGGATAACTTGTACATTAAGCAGTTGAGTACCAACCTGCATCTGTCCAAAGCGGTAGTAGGATAACTTGTACATTAAGCAGTTGAGTACCAACCTGCATCTGTCCAAAGCGGTAGTAGGATAACTTGTACATTAAGCAGTTGAGTACCAACCTGCATCTGTCCAAAGCGGTAGTAGGATAACTTGTACATTAAGCAGTTGAGTACCAACCTGCATCTGTCCAAAGCGGTAGTAGGATAACTTGTACATTAAGCAGTTGAGTACCAACCTGCATCTGTCCAAAGCGGTAGTAGGATAACTTGTACATTAAGCAGTTGAGTACCAACCTGCATCTGTCCAAAGCGGTAGTAGGATAACTTGTACATTAAGCAGTTGAGTACCAACCTGCATCTGTCCAAAGCGGTAGTAGGATAACTTGTACATTAAGCAGTTGAGTACCAACCTGCATCTGTCCAAAGCGGTAGTAGGATAACTTGTACATTAAGCAGTTGAGTACCAACCTGCATCTGTCCAAAGCGGTAGTAGGATAACTTGTACATTAAGCAGTTGAGTACCAACCTGCATCTGTCCAAAGCGGTAGTAGGATAACTTGTACATTAAGCAGTTGAGTACCAACCTGCATCTGTCCAAAGCGGTAGTAGGATAACTTGTACATTAAGCAGTTGAGTACCAACCTGCATCTGTCCAAAGCGGTAGTAGGATAACTTGTACATTAAGCAGTTGAGTACCAACCTGCATCTGTCCAAAGCGGTAGTAGGATAACTTGTACATTAAGCAGTTGAGTACCAACCTGCATCTGTCCAAAGCGGTAGTAGGATAACTTGTACATTAAGCAGTTGAGTACCAACCTGCATCTGTCCAAAGCGGTAGTAGGATAACTTGTACATTAAGCAGTTGAGTACCAACCTGCATCTGTCCAAAGCGGTAGTAGGATAACTTGTACATTAAGCAGTTGAGTACCAACCTGCATCTGTCCAAAGCGGTAGTAGGATAACTTGTACATTAAGCAGTTGAGTACCAACCTGCATCTGTCCAAAGCGGTAGTAGGATAACTTGTACATTAAGCAGTTGAGCAAGGTCTGGGATCCTTGGGCGTCCACCCGGAACTCTCCTTGTGGCGTGAAGTAGTCCGACTCCTGTCAACACCAACATATGTTCAATAGACAATAGTCCATGTGACATTCAACAGAGAATAGTCCATGTGACGTTCAATAGACAATAGTCCAACTCAACTCAACTCAACTCAAATTTTATTGGTTTCAATTTTCATAGAAGAATTTGTCTTGCGCTTGGGAGAAAGTAAGAGTATAACATATAAAAACAGCATTCATATCACATTTCATGTATCACACACAGTAATCACTAGTATGAGCCTACAATTATCACATTTGTACCTGTATCATACATGCAAATAAATAGTATCACATTTCCACGTATCACACACAATATATACATTACATAACATACAGCAAGCTTCCATCTCCCGCGCCCCCCCCCCCCTCCCACACATACATATCCTCGCACGTGCGTCGACTCCATACAAATGACATCATCAGTCCATTAACTAAAATGCACAATGACTAGTAGTGGGTACATGATACTTAATACGTGCTCAACTAGACCTGCTAACTAAAATAATAACAGAAACAAAAACAAGGACTGGGCACAACATTTACACGTGTGTGACCTACTTACATCAAGTGCCTGTGATCTATAAATAACAATGATTGCGTTTAAAGTAAAACATGAATAATGCCGATGTTTGCTAACAATGAATACATAACAACTAAGATAAGAATGTATGTGCTTTCATAATATGATTATTTTATAAAACACAGTGGGGAAATTCAGAAAATAATTTTTATACGAAACTGCGCACATTGAGTCGAGCTCTGTAGCGTGTGTGTTCGGAGGCAGGAGACACACATGGCTGTGGATATTAATTGTTGTGAAATTCGGTGGATCCATGTGACGTTCAACAGAGAATAGTCCATGTGACGTTCAACAGAGAATAGTCCATGTGACGTTCAACAGAGAATAGTCCATGTGTTCAACTATGAGTCAGTCTTCCACACAGTTTAACCAGTTGGTGTTCATTTGCTACTCTTTGGGAGTCGAATTTCCATAAGGATTACTCTCTAAATGTTAGGCATAAATGTTGCTAGTCAGTACCAATCCTCTAGTCCAGAGAGCCTTACCCTGATGTCCTTGGGGTGCTCCCCCTCGGCTATCCTGACCATCCAGAGGAACTTGTTGATGTCGTCGCCAGAGTAGCCGATGACGCCGCCGAAGATGACCAGCACATAGTCCACGTCCAGCATGCGCATGATGTCGTACGCTGCAGACTCGTTGGACGACATGGCTTTGCCCACCTGCACACGGTCAAGGTACAGGTGTGTCAAGTTGTAAACGAAGAGCTTTCTTAATTATATTTCGTTGGGAAAAGGGGTACGTTAATCATAGCCATGGCGGAGAGAATCATTTGGCTACCAACTGGCAGCCAGCACATACCAGGCTGGGGAACTACTGTCTTGAACAAATTCTGAAATAGGCTGGGGCCCAGGGGTTGCAGAGGCCCTGGTGGGGTGCAGAGGCAACGCCCTTACAGCCGATATTTATTTTGGGCATTTCTGGAGGGTAACAGGAGGCCTCTCCTGGCAGGAAATTTTATTATTTCTGGACAGCAGGGTTCCTGCAGGGCAGAGCTGATACAATTCAATGAGTTTTCAAGGACATTTCCAGGACCAAAAAATGCTTTTCAAGGACATGATTTTCCCCAAATTAATGCAAAGCACCAAGCTTACCTTCAGTTTTTCAAGTCTGCAAACTATTAGTCATTCCGTAGTTGTTTCCCTTGCCAACTTCCGGGAAGGGAAGCAACTACGGGTGACTAGTAATAGTTAGTTCGTCTGCTTTCGTTTTCACTCGATCTTTTATTCTCCCAAAATGTGTGTACTGTATTTGAAGGAAAAAAAGGGGGTTGCATTTTGTTTTAAATAAGACAAGCTGCTGACGAAATGTATAGGCAACAATTTGGAAAAATCAAGTACTTTTCAATGACTATTTAACAAAACTCTATTTTCAAGCACTTTTCAAGGCCTGGAAAAGGTTTTCCAATTTTCAAGGAGTTTTCCAGGGTTCAAGGACTCTGTACGAACCCTGGGACAGTGTTCCACAGCAGGATCAGGACTTGTTTATAACGTCAACATAAAGTGAATTTTTGTTTTTTGTTTATCGGATTTGAAAAAGCATGAACAGGTTCTGTGGTGGGTGACAAGATCATCGACACAACAAGGTTACCTTTAACCAGCAGCAACTCACCAATGCTATGTGGCTCTTATTCCTGGTATTGTTTAACAAGCAACAACTCACCAATGCTATATGGCTGTTATTCCTGGTATTGTTTAACAAGCAACAACTCACCAATGCTATATGGCTGTTATTCCACGTATTGTTGTCGACTAGTGTTGTCCGATTGCCCATTCCCGCTATCTGATATCCGTAGTCCCACCACGACATCACGCGTGCCTTGTCCGGTGTGTTCATCCTCAGCCAGTAGTAAGCCTCACGGAAATCGTCCAGTATTGTCCTCGTTCTGAACACACAAGCATATTTTGACATGTCATGTTTTTCTCCCAGACACAATGCAAAAATAGGCTTACATTGTAAAACATGCATCTCGTCCCAAAAGGAAGTGAAGAAGTAAAGGCCAACATCGGTGCGCGGCAGATGTAGCTCTCGTTTCTCATGCTGACAACGCTAAATGTAGCTCTGTGGCCTTCTTCTATAACCAGGCTTGGTCTACTGGAGACGAATGTTCGGCTTTAGGAGTCAAACAACCAAAACAAATAAAAGATTGGAGGAAAGGATACTATTTCAGTTGATAAAGAGAAAAAGACAATACACATATTTGCTATCAGATCCAAAGAGCAATCTACCGAAGAACAAGAAGAGCAAACGCTCGATCGAGTCACTTTCGCAGTTCTGAATATTATATGAGGCATCAGATGGACAGGAAGAAATTGCTATTCACAACACAATGAGTCACGTTCACATAAAATTTGAGCCCGGTCACTTTTATAGTTTCCGAGAAAAGCCCAACGTTAAGTTGTGTGTTGCCGAACAGAAAAGGCTAGTTATCTCCCTTGTTTTTCTGATAACGTTCGTAAAAGGCTACAGATGTAAATACTTTGATGTAAAGAATAATCCTACAAAGTTTCAATCACATCCGATGAACTTTGTCAAAGATATAAAATGTCTAATTTTTCCTTTGACGCTGACCTGTGACCTTGAAAAAGGTCAAAGGTCAACGAAACCATCGTTAAAGTGTAGAGGTCATTGGAGGTCACGACTAAACAAAATATGAGCCCGATCGCTTTGATAGTTTCCGAGATACTTTGTCAAAGATATAAAATGTCTAATTTTTCCTTTGACGCTGACCTGTGACCTTGAAAAAGGTCAAAGGTCAACGAAACCATCGTTAAAGTGTAGAGGTCATTGGAGGTCACGACTAAACAAAATATGAGCCCGATCGCTTTGATAGTTTCCGAGAAAAGTCCAACGTTAAGGTGGTGTCTACGGACGGCCGGCCGGACAGACTAACACTGACCGATTACATAGAGTCACTTTTTCTCAAGTGACTCAAAAAAGTATACACAGAGAATAATATGAAACAAACAGAACACACTTATTTTGTCTCCATGCAATTTGCATTCCATACCTTGTACATTAAGGAGCAAGCATACCTCAATCTCTGCTGATTCACACACATGCACCCACATGTGTACACACGCACACACACACAAACCCACCACCAACACTATAAAACATCATCAAACAAAACCTCCCTCCCACCCAACTAAGTCCAAACACAGAGTACTCAACAACAACAAAATGAGTCCAATAAAAGAGTACTGAGCCAAATGGCACCCAATGCTCACCCTCCCTGTCCATAGGAGGCTAGCACGATGCTGGGACTGGAGTAAGCGGAGCTGGTGACCCAGGTGCAGTGGACCGCGAAGAGCATCAGCATCATGAGCAGGGCGATAATGATGATACTCTTGATGTTCATGCCCAGGCCCTCTTCTTCTTTGGGCCGGTCCTCTCGCAGCTTTTTCGTCTTCCCCACCTGAAATCCTCAATTGTGTTCATTTTTTGTCTTCCTAATAAGGTTTTCTCAGCAACTGCTTTCGCTTTTTTGTTATACCGGTCAAAAATAACCTAGCTCTAACACAAACTGGTCACTCTGTTTCAATGCAATCATCTCTGTGGAAACAAACCAGACTGACCCCTGCACCATTTCCCAATAGGGCCTTTTACAGCAGACCGCGCGCTGAGTCATTTCGAGTTACTCCCCTTGGGTACGGGCAACCTCGCTGTCGAAGCCACGCTGCAAACGGAGGAGTTAGATAGGTACGACTGCGTTCAGTTGAGAAAGTTTTTGAAAGACAGGGGCATTACTGTTACTGGATACAGACGAGATGGTCTGCTGCAACTTGTGAAAACTGCACAGCAGTTGGAACTACCGATCGATCCGGATTTTACAAGAAAAACTTTCCGAAAAACTTCGACAGATCGGATTTCCACCACGCGATCCTTTTACATCCGAAGGAAAAAGTGACCTATCAAATGCACCCAGGATCGGTGTTGTGTGTTGTTGACATCCTGAACTATCTGATTGAGAAAAAGAACGATTTCGACCAGAAGAAGGCGAAAGCTTACAAATCCTTTGAAGATTATCGTCTTTTTTTCGATGGCTATGTGCTCAACTTGAGATGTGCAGAAGTGGAAAAGTTTTTCATCTACACCGCGGAGGTAAAACCGACACAGGCAGACAACCTACCTGCACACTTCCTCATATAAACTCAATCAATCAATATGAAGCTTATATAGCGCGTATTCCGTGGGTACAGTTCTAAGCGCTTGTCGAAGAGTTGTCGACACAGGACTAACAAAGAAACTAACATCTACAGACGGACACGAACCCTATCACACACTAGCAAACCCTGATAAACATACAACAAACAACTGTTTAACAACAATGTACACATCAATAGCTAGGTCCAAACAAAATAATATTAAACACAAAGAAAACACCTCTCACAGAGCACATTCTGGGGACATTCTGCTGGGATTTAGCCAGTGTCCGGGGGGGGGGGCGGCGGCAGACAACCTACCGGCACACTTCCTCATATAAACTGTGGATAATCGTCAGCGAAGATGGGGACATTCTGCTGGGATTTTGCCAGTGTCCGGGGGGGGGAGAGAGATGCAAGTACTTACATTTCACAAATTAGGCATGTTATTGTTATTGTTAGTATTGTTACTCCTTGTTTTTTGTTGAATACTTGTTCATCTATCTTTAACCATCAAGCAAGATTTGTAGCTCAGACCGAGTAATGAAGAAAGTTGGAGATGTGTGCACATACGTGGAGATGTGTGCACATACGTGGAGATGTGTGCACATACGTGGAGATGTGTGCACATACGTGGAGATGTGTGCACATACGTGGAGATGTGTGCACATACGTGGAGATGTGTGCACATACGTGGAGATGTGTGCACATACGTGGAGATGTGTGCACATACGTGGAGATGTGTGTGTGCACATACGTGGAGATGTGTGCACATACGTGGAGATGTGTGCACATACGTAACCATGGGACATTCAACTTCAAACCTCAAATTGTAACAAGGCTATGAAGCCAAGAATTCTATTGCAGCATTATGTACGCAAGACACCCCACCCATAACACAAATTTTACTGGCTGTAAATAGCAATCTAAGAAGCATTGCTCTCCCCTGCAGAATCTGATTACTGTCAACAGAACAAGAACTTATGTCACCATATAGCATAGCCACTGATAATTATGAACATTCTCTTCATTACAGCGTCAGTGCTTTAAGCTCTGCACTGTGGACACTACACACACAGACCCACACACAGACCCACACACAGACCCACACACAGACCCACACACACACACACACACACAGTGCACCAACCTTGTCATAGAGGCGGTCGTTCTTGTTGTCCGTTCCGTCCTCAGAGTTTCTCTGGTTGCCCCTCGGCGACTCGTCTTTCAGGTAAATTTCAAATGTTTTTGAGAAGGCGATGGCAGCCAGGACACAGACCACAGGGGTCAAGGTCAGCATGAGACGAACCATGACCCCGGCAAAGTAGCTGGCGAAGATAGCGTATAACACCACTGGAAGTAAAGAACAAGTCACAAATGCTGAATCAGAAATTATGAAAATTTTGTTTTATCTTGGTTTATCACTTAAATGATGTACACTGTATTAGTTTAAGAAAATGTACATTTTGTAAAATCCTGTTTCTTCAATCTGCAAGTAACTTTCACTTTTAAGTGAAACCTATAATAAACTTACTCGTGCAAACCATGAGTGTAAGTGGGAGTTGCAGCTCATGAACACAGAATAAGAATAAGAATTAACATCAACAGTAAAAAAAATTCCACTCACCAAAAACCCTCTCGTCGTTGACGTTCTTGATGCAGTACCACACGCCAGCGGGGAAAGCACAGACGAGAATGTGAAGATCAAAGAAGAAGGAGACCCAGGTGGTGGGCTGATGCTCCGACACAGAAGCGATGATGGGTATGTGGATCTTGGCGTAGCCTGTGTCCCAGAGAGAGTAAAACCGACCGCTCCACGGAGCTATGTAACCTGGTGGAGAAAGAACCTGTTCTGTGACACTTTTGTCGTGGTGTGTAGCTTGTGTTTGTGTATGTCTGAAAGAGAGAGAGAGAGAGAGAGAGAGAGAGAGAGAGAGAGAGAGAGAGAGAGAGAGAGAGAGAGACAGAGACAGAGAGACAGAGACAGAGACAGAGAGAGAGACACAGACAGAGAGACAGAGAGATGGATGGGCTATCCACGCAGCTACAGTCGAACTCGCTTAAGACGAATCACTGGGGATCGGAAAAAAAGTTCGTCTTAACCAAAATTCGTATTAAAAAAATTGATTGATTTTTTGTCTTGTACATTTTATGGTGTTTCAATTTGTTTCTTTCGCAACTTTCATGCTGCTTCACGTTTAGACAATAAAGTGACATATTCAGTTACATGTTCATGTGTGTCTCATGTTGAGTGATGATTGTTGAGTTTGAGTGAGAGTGAGCACACAGATGTTTCATCCAGTTGTTACGTTTTTGGTCACACACACGCACACACTGACACTGTCCACATTCGCGGTGTTCCTATCATTTGTCCGGAATCACTTACCTTGGCGACGGGTAGCAAACCTTGGCCAATTTAGTTTTTTTTGTTTTTTGTTGCAACATGATGTTCAAATCCAAATCGATAGCACTGACTGACTGATAAACTATCGCGAACCGGCGAACGCAAACGTTGAGAGTGTGGTTTCCCTTGTCCAAGGGAAACCACTCTGGCATCTATAGTTTTTGGCAATGGCGTCCGTTCAAACCATTGATGTTTCGTTTTTGGTAATCGCGAAGGAAATAAACGTCAGTCAGTCATTCATGTTCAGTGTCTGAGCTATCAATCACTTTGATTCTAAATTTGAAATTGTTTTGTGAGTACAGTGTAATCAGTTTAACTTTATTCAGTGATCGGTTGAGCAATGGTTCAAGCAGTCGACGCAAGGGAAGACTTTGACACATGTATTCAAACTTCTCAAATTCCCATGATATGTCGATCTCGGGACGAGTTTAAAGATTTCGTCATAAGCGTGAGTAAATTACAGACATTATGCATGCTTGGGAATCCAAAAAGTGCTCGTTATAAGCATAAATTCGTTATAAAGAATTCGTTTTAAGCATTTTTTTTAAGCATGAAGAAAGAGGTATTCAGTTGGGAACTTAAAACTACAGCAGTCCCTCTCATGAACGGACACCCTTGGGCCATAGCAAAACTGTCCGTACATTGCAGGTGTCCGTTCACGGGAGGGGTGACCACACACCCCCTCCTCCATACACTCACACAGAAACACACTGACAAAGTAACAATAGGATTGAGTCTATGCTAATCACTTCTTGTGGCTACTAAACAATAACAATAAACTCCTAATACTTCTTTAAACTTTCTGTAAAAATGATTTGTATGAAAAGTGTTGAAAAGAAGAGATAAAATAAATCCTCAAGGCAGTGAACACACTCATCATGCACTGACATACGAAAGCAGCCACACAAACACAGCACAGAGGAGCGTGTGCAGATGCTTTACAAGAATAAGCTTGAAAACCAGTTTGAATAAATAGCAGCAGATAAAGCTGCATGTCATAATCATGTAATTTATTTTCTTCTTGTCTGGCTTTATTGACTGCATGCCGATCATGTGGCATGGCAGTGACTTTTCACTCTTCAGTCGGAAATACACTGTACAGAACACAGCTAGCTCCCACTCTCCATCACTAATGCCTACCCCAAGCCGTGACAACTGATGCTTGGAAATTGTGTGGAAGAGTACACCTCTCTATTTTTCTCCAATGCTCTTCCTGCTGACATGCAGTGACACCGGACACCCCACAGAGTTTAGCCAGCTACCCCTCCACCCCCCCCCCCCCCCCCCCTCTCCCTCTCTCTCACTCCCTCTAGCCATGTACTGTTTGGGGCTGTGCCAAGAGAGGCCAGCTGCACTGTTCACTCAGAGCAAAACCAGTTGACTGTGTGTTTGACAAAGCAAGACAACTGAAGGGTTCACAGATTAGGCAATCGACTCACTGGTCAATGAAAGAGGTTACACACATATATCCACACGATGCTGAGAACTGTGGCCGGTTTTTCATTCTCTTTCGCTCAGGACCTTCATCGACTGTGGTTTCTGTTGTTTACGTCCAACAGACAAGAATAAAGAGCACAGTGCAGTTTCATGTTGGCATCTTCGTAGGTACTCCACTCCTGACCAAAACTACTCCCCCCCCCCCCCCCCCCCCCCTCCTGATGCTGATGGGTACACGTGCACTCAAGTTATCAGTGACTGTCATCACGCCATTGCGGCTGTGATCTTTGTACCAAGAGCCGGACTGCTCTGTTATCGATTTTGTTGTGGTGAAAATTTGACGATGGTCTGTCCGTACATTGGAGGTATGACCTGCTGTTGGGACCGAAAATGAGTGTCCGTGTCCACGTTTTGCAGGTGTCCGTTTAAGGGGGGGCAAATATAGAAGGAAAACACTCCGTGCCGAGCAAATGTGTCCGTACATGTCAGGTGTCCGCTCACGCCGGGGGCCGTACATTGCAGGGACTGCTGTAATACGTCATAAGTCAAAATTCGTAACAAGCGTGTTCGTTTTAAGTGGGTTCGACTGTAGTAGACTTCTGTCTAATGCAGCTGTGCTGTCAGCTTTTTGAAACACCATCTTGAGCTTAATCTGCTATTTTCCAAAACATAACCTTGAATTTCATAAGATTCTGATTCATCTTTTAGAATGTTTTACAATGTTCAGCCAGAAGACCACATGTCAAACTATTGGACGGTCAGCCTGCCAGGGGTCAGACCAATGAGTGAGATCAACAAAAGTAAATGGCCTGACAAAAACATTGTGGGCAGTTTTTACAGTGTGTATATCAAGGTAGATATCACACACACACACACCATGATCATACATCTTAACTCACCTGCCCAGGTTAAAGCAACAACAGTGAGAAACACGACACCTGCAGCAACAGCCGCAGCAAAAAAAAAGACAGTACGAAACTCTGCTTTGGACAGGAACGTCTGCACGTAGCGTAGACAGGCGTAGGCATACAGCAAGGCAAAAACACCTGCAACACAGATCAAATAACCACTCAATAAAACACCTGCAACACAGATCAAATAACCACTCAATAAAACACCTGCAACACAGATGAAAGTCATAAAGATAACAAAATATATGGCACAACAAGAAGGGCAAAGCCCATACGACTCACATGCTTTACACATTTTTCTTACCAAAATACATGTGACCTTGACCCAAGGTCAAGGTCATCCAAGGTCATGCAACACAAAGCTGTTAATTCAAGACATAGGAAGTACAATGGTGCTTATTGGCTCTTTCTACCATGAGATATGGTCACTTTTAGTGGTTCACTACCTTATTTTGGTCACATTTCATAAGGGTCAAAGTGACCTTGACCTTGATCATATGTGACCAAATGTGTCTCATGATGAAAGCATAACATGTGCCCCACATAATTTTTAAGTTTGAAACAGTTATCTTCCATAGTTCAGGGTCAAGGTCACTTCAAAATATGTATACAATCCAACTTTGAAGAGCTCCTGTGACCTTGACCTTGAAGCAAGGTAAACCAAACTGGTATCAAAAGATGGGGCTTACTTTGCCCTATATATCATATATAGGTGAGGTATTGAATCTCAAAAACTTCAGAGAAAATGGGAAAAATGGGAAAAATAGCTGTTTTTTAGGCAACATTTATGGCCCCTGCGACCTTGACCTTGAAGCAAGGTCAAGATGCTATGTATGTTTTTTGGGGCCTTGTCATCATACACCATCTTGCCAAATTTGGTACTGATAGACTGAATAGTGTCCAAGAAATATCCAACGTTAAAGTTTTCCGGACGTCCGGACAGACGTCCGGACGGACGACTCGGGTGAGTACATAGACTCACTTTTGCTTCGCATGTGAGTCAAAAATGCTCTTCTCTAGAAAGGAAAAGTAGAAATACAGTCTCCTTCCTAGGCAGACTGTTTTTTTTTTTAACGTTTTACCTTGTTCATTTATACAGTTGTCGGTTTTGTATTCCACAGCAAAGATCTAATGGGTGATATCCGGAAAGGACAGTCTGAACTTACAGATACCTCCACATATATTGCAAGGGGTGCAGACTAACCTTATACACAGACAATACACAAGAGTTCAAGAAACTGAATTCAGCTGAAAAAATCCTGGTAATTTGTCTTCAGCTGAAACAAATTTCTACTATTGTCATCTATCTCACAGAATTCAAGAAGCCGAATTCGGCTGACAAAGTCATACTATTGTCATCTATCTAATAACAGTTTCTGTGGTGAGTGAGCAAAATGTTGACACAAATGTCCCAGGTCCTACCTGCAGCAGCCATATGCTCACTGGTGCGTATGGGCTGGAAGCCCACAAATGGAATTTGCATGGAGCATATCAACCCCACTATGTAGAAACTGGTGTATGCTGAAAGTAAGAAGCAGAACGGATTATACAATGTAATACTTTGTTTTTAAATATCTTACATAGAAAGCAGAATGAGCTCAACAAAGTGATAAGAATACTGGTTTTCGACAATCTCAACCACTGGGTGTAGAAAGTGCAACATCAAGTACCCCCCCCCCCCCCCCCACACACACACACACAAGAATCCAATGCAGCTGAAAGCCGATTGTAAGTAAAACTATTGGCGGTATGGTAGGACAGCTATGGTGTGCTGTACACAGGAATGACATGTGTCAAAATACTGGATCGACTCGGGATGCGCTTGTGAAGAACGGTATACCGGTAGTCTTTTTTTCTCATAGTAATTTTTTCCACTGTGCGTACTGATCGTATTCTAGACAATCATGCGTACAAAATACGGCAAAATCGTTTGGGTTTCCAGGTCTGCTGATGAGTAAGCACAGAACTACTCACTCACTCACACTCACCATACTGCAACACACACACACACTCAAACACACTCAAATACACACAAATACACACAAACACACACAGTGTACCAACCTGTGAATATCCTCTTGGAGTACCTGCCCATGCACAGCAACACAAAGACGTGCAATGGGATCAGGTTGATGATAAACACGTAGCCTCCCCATGCTGACACCTGAAATCACACAATAAATAAATCTTTTTCTTTATTTGGTGTTTAACATCGTTTTCAACCACGAAGGTTATATCGCGACGGGGAAAGGGAAGGAGATGGGATAGAGCCACTTGTCAATTGTTTCTTGTTCACAAAAGCACTAATCAAAAAATTGCTCCAGGGGCTTGCAACGTAGTACAATATATTACCTTACTGGGAGAATGCAAGTTTCCAGTACAAAGGACTCAACATTTCTTACATACTGCTTGACTAAAATCTTTACAAACATTGACTATATTCTATACAAGAAACACTTAACAAGGGTAAAAGGAGAAACAGAATCCGTTATTCGCCTCTTACGACATGCTGGGGAGCATCGGGTAAATTCTTCCCCCTAACCCGCAGGGGGTAATAAATAAATAGAAGAAATTAAAAAAAAGAAAGGCAGAACGAAGAAAAGAGGAAGAAAGAAAGGCAAAAACAAAGAAGAAACTGATATCATCACAATTTTCGCTAGGATGAAAGAGATGAGATGACAGTGCTCGTACAAGTACCACTTCTCAATGTTGGATAAAACTCTTCCTTTTTCTCTCATCACAATTTCAAATGACCAGGTAGCACGTTGTACATGTTCCACATATTCTACTTGATTGTCAAATGACCAGGTAGCACGTTGTACATGTTCCACATATTCTACTTGATTGTCAAAATGAAGCAGGTCATAACGACCCTTAAAAAACGTGAAACTGTTGCAGGATATTGATCAACACTAATGTTCTCATAAAAGTCGTGAGTAGTTCTACCTCCACGCGCAACACACAGAGCAGAATCAATATAGGGTAAAAATAACAGTACGCTTTCCCTTTCAGTAAAGGGAGGAAGAAAAGAACATCTGTTGAACACCAGAGTAATAAGCCGTGAAAATGGGATTGACAATAACTTTCTAGATCAGAGTCTGCACATCTGTTGCACAATTATAAACATGCCTGCTTACTGATGCTTCGGTAACATTTCAGTAGGACATGACAGGTTGGAAAACAGTCAGATTGCTTGCAAAAGATTCTTTTCTTGCACTTTATGGTAGAGTTGCCACTTGCTCTTTTAATAAATACATAAATGCCCCTAGGTGACTCATGCAATTGACAATGAAAAGTCAGCCACAGAAACGTATGTATCTCACAATGAATATTCCTTTCCCTTTCAGTTTTTTTGCCATATTTATTTTAGAGCAGATGGCACAAATTCAGTCAAATATCAGAGCTTTTGTGTTGTGTTGTTTTGTTACAGCTCAGTGCTTACTTGTTAGTTTATCCATGTATTCCTTTGGCAAAGCTGCTTTTTGCCTCAGAACAAACCTGTCAGCTTTAATGTCCGAAAATCGGAAGCCAGAAATTCAAAGCAGACAGGAGAAGATGTTTCAACCTCTGAGTGACATCTTCAGCCTTCACTCACCGTAGAATAGATAAAGAAAAGATGGGAAGAAACACTCCGTCACCATTCATACTCATAAACAAGTTGAGTGGCTAAGTAATCCAAAGCTGACACTTACCATGTAAAAGTAAGACCACTTACCATGTAAAAGTACAGGGTTTCATTTACTAGTGCACCCTGCGCCATTGGCGCATTATTAAATCTGAAAATGTCCCATCACAATTCCTTTCAGTGCGTCAAGGGGCGCATTGGGATTACATACCACTGCGCCACCAAATGTACACTTTACATCGGATCTCACACACACACACACACACACACACACACACACACACACACACACACACACACACACACACAAACACAGATAACACGATATAGCGGCCAATTCTCAGATGGCACCATATTGCACCATTTTGCATCTTTAGTCAAAACGCGTTCAGGCCTCTTTGGTGCTTCTTGCCTTAGACTGTGTCCCATTGCCTTTTTCTCCCAGGTTAAACCCTGAAAGTAAGACAACGCTGAGACTTACCATGTAAAAGTAAGACAACGCTGAGACTTACCATGTAAAAGTAAGACCACTTACCATGTAAAAGTAAGACCACTTACCATGTAAAAGTAAGACCACTTACCATGTAAAAGTAAGACCACTTACCATGTAAAAGTAAGACAACGCTGTGCAGATTCCCCAGAACACCTGGCCTGTCTTCACAGCTTTGATCTGTCCACGTACACATACAATCATACTCAAATTAGGTCCTCAAGGTCAGAAATATAACTAAGGAAAGACAGACACAGCGCTGATACCCCCATCCCAAATATCATCCATAATAGACATAAGACTGAAAACATCAGATAATGTCTTGTCCATACAATCAAACAATGGATGGAAAAGTGTCCTTCATCTGCTCCTAAACATTAATAAAGATGCCATGCAAAACAAGATTCTCTAGGGAAAACTGGAATTTACACATTCTCTGAGGATAAGCAAAACGTACATGTATAAACTAGATTCAACTTTCAAGCCAGTCAAAGCTTCTGTGGTAGCATGATAACACAGAGAATATGTGACACTAATATGCTCTAGAGCTTCAAAGCCCTATAAAACAACTTCAGTAAACCATACAATTACTGCCTATCAGTGCCATCAGAATAAAACTGTCATTATAATGTCATGTAAGGGTGAATATGTAGAGGTTACACGCCGAGTCTCAGTGATTATTAAAAATAATGGTCGAAGTTAGCGGATCATGAAAAATGCGAGCTTTAGCGAGCTTTTTCATGACCGCGAACTGAGACCATTATTTTTTATAATCACTGAGATGAGGTGTGTAACCTCTTTATTCCTCCTTTCTTCAGTTATTCAAAGAAAAGAGGAGTTTTTTTGCGCAAGTTTGATCGAATCCTATTCTCTCAACCAGTCAACCTGCGCAGGCGATCGATTAATGCGCGGTTGTATAGTTCCGTGCAAATCATTCCATTCTGTTAACACTTCTTGTCAGTTTTCCTATTTTGGGCTAAAATCAAGTACACAGATATGCTGTTATTCTGCTGTGGCGGCAAAGGCAGATATTGTGTGTTCTGTATATGTTTTGGTATCGCTTAGGATAATGTTTTTTCGTCAAATGGGACTAGCAGACGAACTTTTGCACCCGTGTTCCAACGTTAACAAGAAGAGCAAACGCTCGATCGAGTCACTTTCGCAGTTCTGAATATTATATGAGGCATCAGATGGACAGGAAGAAATTGCTATTCACAACACAATGAGTCACGTTCACATAAAATTTGAGCCCGGTCACTTTTATAGTTTCCGAGAAAAGCCCAACGTTAAGTTGTGTGTTGCCGAACAGAAAAGGCTAGTTATCTCCCTTGTTTTTCTGATAACGTTCGTAAAAGGCTACAGATGTAAATACTTTGATGTAAAGAATAATCCTACAAAGTTTCAATCACATCCGATGAACTTTGTCAAAGATATAAAATGTCTAATTTTTCCTTCGACGCTGACCTGTGACCTTGAAAAAGGTCAAAGGTCAACGAAACCATCGTTAAAGTGTAGAGGTCATTGGAGGTCACGACTAAACAAAATATGAGCCCGATCGCTTTGATAGTTTCCGAGAAAAGTCCAACGTTAAGGTGGTGTCTACGGACGGCCGGCCGGCCGGACAGACTAACACTGACCGATTACATAGAGTCACTTTTTCTCAAGTGACTCAAAAACTGTATGAAGTTCAGTTTTCTGGGGAAAATAGTGTATGAAACCCCTTTATGTTGTTTAAATTGATGAGATGTGTGCATTTGGTTGCGTGTGATCTGTTTATTAAATGAAATATTGTTGAAAACTGACCGTCGGATTGCAGTCTGTTGTCGAAGGAACTGAGTGAAAAGAAGGGGAACTACTCTTGTCGCTAGACAAAGTATGAGTTACTTGCCTAGGGAAATTGGTTGTGATGAACGGTTTGAGCACGGCAGATCTGGATTCAGAAAACAACCGAACTCATGGATTTTATATGGAGATTCATGTGTTCAGGCCTGTAGTTGTTAATTTAAATGCGGTATGTTTGTATTGTTTGCTCCAGAGATGTATACTTCGTACATTAGAGCGTTCGGAACTTTTCAGTCGCAAAAAGTAGTACCGAAACAGAACAACCTCTCAACCCATTGCACTATCGAGGATTCAGGCTGTTGCTGGGTCGTTATTTGTTTGGTTGCTGGGTCATTATCGAAAAATAACTACCCCCACAAGTTTACAGAGGTAAAGAAGCAGAGGGGGGAATAAATTACCCATTATTCCCCCCTCTGCTTCTTTACCTCTGTTAACTTGTAGAGCTAGTTATTTTTCGATAAACACCCAGCAATCAAACAAATAACGACCCAGCAACAGCCTGAATCCTCGATAGCGCAATGGGTTGAGAAGCTGTTCTGCGTCGGTACTACTTTTGCGACTGAAAAGTTCCGAACGCTCTAATGTACGAAGTATACATCTCTGGAGCAAACAATACAAACATACCGCATTTAAATTAACAACTACAGGCTTGAACACATGAATCTCCATATAAAATCCATGAGTTTGGTTGTTTTCTGAATCTAGGTCTGCTGTGCACAAACGTTCATCACAAGCAAATTCCCAAGGCAAGTAACTCTCATACTTTGTCTAGCGACAAGAGTAGTTCCCCTTTCAAATTTCTTTTCACAAAGTTTCTTCGACAACAGATTGCAATCCGACGGTCAGTTTTCAACAATATTTCATTTAATAAACAGATCACACGCAACCAAATGCACACATCTCATCAATTTAAACAACATAAAGCGGTTTCATACACTATTTTCCCCAGAAAACTGAACTTCATACAGTTTTTAACGTTGGAACACGGGTGCAAAAGTTCGTCTGCTGGTCCCATTTGACGAAAGAACACTATCCTAAGCGATACCAAAACATATACAGAACACACAATATCTGCCTTTGCCGCCACAGCAGAATAACAGCATATCTGTGTACTTGATTTTAGTCCAAAATAGGAAAACTGACAAGAAGTGTTAACAGAATGGAATGATTTGCACGGAACTATACAACCGCGCATTAATCGATCGCCTGCGCAGGTTGACTGGTTGAGTGAATAGGATTCGATCAAACTTTCGCAAAAAAACTCCTCTTTTCTTTGAATAACTGAAGAAAGGAGGAATAAAGAGGTTACACACCTCGTCTCAGTGATTATAAAAAATAATGGTCTCAGTTCGCGGTCATGAAAAAGCTCGCTAAAGCTCGCATTTTTCATGATCCGCTAACTTCGACCATTATTTTTAATAATCACTGAGACTCGGCATGTAACCTCTACATATTACCCAATATTGACGGACTGTGTGATGATATCTTCTGCTATGGTCTGTTGAGACAGTGATATCAAAATCTCGACCGTCTCGATTTTGATATCACTGTCGAAACAGACCAATTGCAGAAGATATCATCACAGTCAGTCAATGTTAGATATATTGCTAATTCTCTGGACATTTTGTATAATTTACTGTAAAGAAATTACAAAAGTATTTGTCTCAGTTTTGGCTGTTCCATATCCCTCCCTCTGATTATTATTTCTTTTTGTTCACGCTTTTCTTGTACTTTTCAGTATTTCAAAATGTCCTTTCTTTCAAAAAGTCTTTAGTCACTTGCTCAACTAAATTCTGGGATAATTACATTTTCATATATTTTTGTTTGTTTTTAAATGTAGGTGTTTTTGTTTTTGAAGTGAGGAAGCAATAAAGAGGTCGTCGATATCAAAACTGTTATCGACAGAAATGTCGTCGATATCACTTTTGCATTGAGCTCAATTTTGCCCAATTGACCAATGGAAATCCACGTAACATATGAAATAGCAATATTGAATGTTATCACTGGAAAGGAAATAACTGCATTTTACCTTTATACCTTAAAACTTATACAGCAGTCCCTGCAATGTACGGCCCCCGGCGTGAGCGGACACCTGACATGTACGGACACATTTGCTCGGCACGGAGTGTTTTCCTTCTATATTTGCCCCCCCCTTAAACGGACACCTGCAAAACGTGGACGCGGACACTCATTTTCGGTCCCTACAGCAGGTCATACCTCCAATGTACGGACACACCATGGTCAAATTTTCACCACAACAAAATCGATAACAGAGCAGTCCGGTTCTTGGTACAAAGATCACAGCCGCAATGGCGTGATGACAGTCACTGATAACTTGAGTGCACGTGTACCCATCACTGAGGAGGGGGGGTAGTTTTGGTCAGGAGTGGAGTACATGCGAAGATGCCAACATGAAACTGCACTGAGCTCTTTATTCTTGTCTGTTGGACGTAAACAACAGAAACCACAGTCGATGAAGGTCCTGAGCGAAAGTGAGTGAAAAACCGGCCACAGTTCTCAGCATCGTGTGTCTGTGTGTAGGCCTAACCTCTTTCATTGACAAGATACTCTTGTTTCCCCTCAGCCTTGACCAGTGAGTCGGTTGCCTAATCTATGAACCCTTCAGTTGTCTTGCTTTGTCAAAAGTTACGACACTGTCAACTGGTTTTGCTCTGAGTGAACAGTGCAGCTGGCCTCTCTGGCCACAGCCCCCAACAGTACATGGCTGGAGAGAGGGAGAGAGAGAGGAAGGGGGGGGGGGGGGGGGGGTGGAGGGTTAGCTGGCTAAACTCTGTGGGGTGTCCGGTGTCACTGCATGTCAGCAGGAAGAGCATTGGAGAGAAATAGAGAGGTGTACTCTTCCACACAATTTCCAAGCATCAGTTGTCACGGCTTGGGGTAGGCATTAGTGAGGGAGAATGGGAGCTGTGTTATGTACAGTGTATTTCCGACTGAAGAGTGAAAAGTCACTGCCATGCCACATGATCGGCATGCAGTCAATAAAGCCAGACAAGAAAAAAATAAATTACATGATTATGACATGCAGCTCTATCTGCTGCTATTTATTCAAACTGGTTTTCAAGCTTATTCTTGCAAAGCATCTGCACACGCTCCTCTGTGCTGTGTTTGTGTGGCTGCTTTCGTATGTCAGTGCATGGTGAGTGTGTTCACTGCCTTGAGGATTTATTTTATCTCTTCTTTTCAACACTTTTCACACAAATCCTTTTTACAGAACGTTTAAAGAAGTATTAGGAGTTTATTGTTATTGTTTAGTAGCCACAAGAAGTGATTATCATAGACTCAATCCTGTTGTTTGTGTGTCTCTGTGTGAGTGTATGGGGGAGGGGGTGGTGTGGTCACCCCTCCCGTGACCGGACACCTGCAATGTACGGACAGTTTTGCTATGGCCCAAGGGTGTCCGTTCATGAGAGGGACTGCTGTACATGTATCAGAGAAAAGTGAAGGTCTTAACCAGTTTTTCAGCGATAACAGTGAGAACGGGTGGGGGAGGGGGGATAGAAGCAAAAATGAAATCAAAAAAAGAAATGGGGGTTTCGAAAAAAGGTGTTTCATTTTATATTGATAACCGTTCGGTGTATGTGTTCAAAAACACGAAATGTTGGTATTTGGAATACTGAGAACAAAGGAATGGTCTTTGTAGACACAAAACTCTCATGCCTAAGAAAATGAAAGAAGCAGGCAAGGCAGAGCATGAGAGGAGACAGGAAGCCAAGCCGTCCACTTACCCACAGGTAGTATGTGAACATGAGGGCGAAGATGGCTATGCCCTCGTTGTCATAGCTACCAGCCACTGAGCGACTGATGTAGCCCGGAACTGTGAAAATAGACAAACAATCATGAATATTAGCTCACAAACTATCTCAGTTGAGTTTAAATACGATCAACCCCAAAAGACATGAAAACATTTTCAAAACTTTTAGTTTTACCCACCCGCAGGCACATTAAGAAAATGTATACAAAATCATTTCTAAAGTACACACCGCTTCCATTTCAATAAGTTGTGCGTTATTTTGTGGTTATGCTACCTGAAGGTTGATGTGGGTGTTATATGTCTCTGAGTCTTATACAGTTTGAGTCTGATTTTCTTTGTGTATCAAAGTAAAAGAGCATCTTGTAATATATCTGTTCATCAATCAGAATAAAACAGTATATGGGACAGTTTGTTTTAAATGCTAACACAGTAACAGCTGTGGAGTTTTATTATTTTGGATGATTTTTTTTGCCTGCATGCATGATATTTGTGGAATGTGTCTATTGTGTGTATGTGTGTGTGTGTGTGTGTGTGTGTGAGTGTGTGTGCGGGCAAGCCTGCGTGCTTGCGCGTGTGTTAATATGGATGTCAGTATCTATGAGTGATTGCTAAGAATGTCGTGGATCTTTTTAGTGAAATTTTGAACTGTTAGTGAATGAGATGCCAGATGGTGTTGTTTTTTTTTGGTTTTAAACCGCCTGACACTGCAAGACAATCTTTCTCGTTGTTCTAAGGACATTAAAATGTTTGAGTCTTGAGTCTTGTTGCAACAAACCAATGGCGATGAAGCAGGCTGCGAAGAGCCCGGCGCCCTGGCTCCACACCTCCTTGGTGAAGAAGTAGACAGCCAGCGAGGTCATGCCGCTGAACACGGGGGCCAGGAAGACACAGATGTCGCGGATGTGGACAGGGATGTTGAGCATGTGAAGCAGCCAGTGGATGGTGCCGGACGTCACCATCAGCCCGGGGTACACCTGTGGGATGGGACGTGCACATGTTTACAGCACAGGCACAGGTAAGTAATAATAATAATAATGCATAGTATTTATAAAGCGTGTGTCAGGTCAACACTGACACACGGAACAGACAAGTTCAGGGAATGGATTGACGCGCGATTTTGTCACTTTGATGCAGTTGAAAAGTGACTGGCGCAATTTTGAAGACTAACACATATGGCTAATTGGCTTACACAAAAGTTATGTGGACACCCTCTTTCTCCCATGGACAAATTCGTGCATGGATTTTTGATGGTGTTTTTTTGTGTGTGCATTATACAGCATGGATTTTTGATGGTGTTTCTGTGTGTGTGCATTATACAGCATGAATTTTTGATGGTGTTTCTTTGTGTGTGCATTATACAGCATGGATTTTTGATGGTGTTTCTTTGTGTGTGCATTATACAGCATGGATTTTTGATGGTGTTTCTTTGTGTGTGCATTATACAGCATGGATTTTTGATGGTGTTTCTTTGTGTGTGCATTATACAGCATGGATTTTTGATGGTGTTTCTTTGTGTGTGCATTATACAGCATGGATTTTTGATGGTGTTTCTTTGTGTGTGCATTATACAGCATGGATTTTTGATGGTGTTTTTTTGTGTGTGCATTATACAGCTGGGATTTTTGATGGTGTTGTGTGTGCTTTATACAGCATGGATTTTTGATGGTGTTTCTTTGTGTGTGCATTATACAGCATGGATTTTTGACACTAGTATTTATCTTGTTGATAATTCCTGTCAATCTATACACTAGTATTTATCTTGATAATTCCTGTCAATCTATACACTTGTATTTATCGTGTTGATAATGCCTGTCAGTTTGTACACTTGTTTTTATCTTGTTGATTATTCCTGTAAATGTGCCTCTGCTGTTAAGACTGTACACTTGTATTTTTCTTGAAGAGGTACTCAGTAGGAGTACATGTAACACCTATTTTTACAAATACAAATGTTACAAACATGAATGTCAAACTCCCAGTAAGTAAGTAAGCAACACTAAAATGACTTCGCAAAAAACTGTTATATTCTTCAGGTTATAAAGGTGGCAGGTAACATCTACATGAGAAAGTGGTTGACAAAACAACAAAAAAGAATTGGCTCAACATGTCCTTTTGTGGCAGATGGTCTTGTAAAAATGTGACAAATTCATTTTCTTTGGGGATATCTGGACAAGTGCATATATATATATATATATACACACACAGAGTAAAGGATTATCTCCCTTGCTCATGACGTAATTTCTATGCATTCTCGCTCTTGACGTCATTCTATATTTAACATTTCTTTAAAAGTACAAGCAATTGAGTGCACATTTTGCCATTTTTAGCAGCGCTCTCATTATAAATTGATATATATATATAAATATATATAACAGAAGCTGCATGAAGTAAAGTAACAACTGCACCAATAGAAAAAAATCAGGGGGGGGTGGGGTGGGGCGGAGCACCTGCAAGACTTGCATTTAATGATACAGATGTCACTGTCAGTTTATAAACAACTAAATCTAGTGTTCACAGGATGGTGCTACCCTTTGACACCAGCTTGCAAACGTATGATATCCTATAGTCACCCTCACTATGTTCAGAATTATAATTTCGTTGGAATTTTTTGGAGATTTGCAAATCTATATATTTTTGGAAACTGTATAGTGTAAGCAATCAGAAAACCAATGTTTGCAATTTGCCGGCGGCCATCTTGGATTTTCAAAATGGCTGCTTTCAAATCGGTGTTTCTCAATATTTCAACATCTAGGGGACCCAGAGTCCTGATTTTAACGGCTAAACCTACATTTGTAGGGGCATGGAATCTAGTTGTACCAAGTACAATCAGCTAAACCTAACCACAAGGCGGCCATATTGGATTTTCAAAATGGCCGCTTTGAAAATGGGTGTTTCTCAATATCTCAACATCTATAGGACACAGAGTCCTGATTTAAACGGCTAAACCTACATTTGTAGGGGCAAGGAATCTAGTGGCACCAAGTACAATCAGCTAACGTAACCACAAGGCGGCCATCTTGGATTTTCAAAATGGACGCTTTAAAAATGGGTGTTTCTCAATGTCTCAACATCTAGGGGACATAAAGTGACATAAAGTGAAGAAACAGAACAACAACATGTACATGTCTGGTAACAAGAAAGCCAATGTGAAACTCCGGGACTCGACTGTAGACCTGAAGGAGACCAAGGATCTCTACGGAAGGCTGATGGTCCTCGTCAGGTCCAACCGAGACATTGACCTGAAACATGCCATCGGGAACTACGAGTTCACGTTGACACCGAGGGCACTGTTCGCGCCAAACGGAACAATGCTGCCATGCACTGACAAGTCAAAGTTGATCCACCTCCTTGAGAAGTTGGAAACAGCAGAACCACCCGATGACGATCAGCAGCAGTTGCAAGATGCAAGTAGTCTGCAACACGATGCAGTGGATTCTGAAACCATAGACTTCACACACACTGAGAGGGACACACATCGCAAGATCGCACTGGTGGACGGTATGGTGCTCGTGCAGAAGCTGACAAAGAAACCAGCCACGGTAGTGACAGTCAAGGACCTAAGTGAATGGTTCAATGCCAGATTGATGTCTCTGACAAGAGACTGTGACGAAATCATTCTGGTGTTTGATACTTTCAAGGCTGACTCCCTGAAGAGTACCACAAGAGAGAAACGGAGACAAGGGAAGGATCCGGTCCAATATCAGATCACAGATGACACCAGCATCAAACACATCCCGATGAGCCGGTTCCTTTCCCATGACAAGACGAAGGCAGATCTGACAGAATATCTGGCAGAAAGAACCCTGGAGTACAACAAAGACTCGTCCAAGTTGGTCATCACATCAGCCTCAGGACATTCCAAAAGCAACAAGGAGCTGCTCTTTGATGACAACAACCATGAAGAGGCGGACACACTGCTGATCCACCAGGCAGTGCTGGCATCACAGCGCAACCCACCTGATGCAGAGTTAGTGGTCTTCTCCCCAGACACAGATGTCCTGGTGCTGGTCATAGCCAATTATGACCTGCTACTGAGGAAAACGTCCATGTCGATGGCCTCCGGAGTGATCCAAGTGCAGCCAATATAGACAGCTCTAGGTCCAGAAAGAGCTAAGGCTTTGCCAGCCTTCCACGCGTTTTCGGGGGCAGACAACACTGGGAGATTCTCTTGTATAGGCAAAGAACCTGGCTGCAAGTCTTCCTAAAAGCAGACGGAGAAGTCGTCAAGGCTTTGCAGATGCTTTTGAATGCCACTGAAGTCACCGACGACCTGCTCTCTACGTTGGCTACATTCGTCTCGGCTGCATACTCACCAAAGGGCATTCAGATTGCAAGCATCCCGGAGCTGCGATGGCATCTGTTCTGCAAGCATATGGCTGAAAGTGACAAGCTGCCTCCCACCCACGGTGCTCTCAAGCAGCACATCCTCCGAGTCCAGATCCAGGCCACAGTATGGGGTCAGGCAAGCGTTGCTCAGCAGCAGTTCCTGGATCCTCTGAAGCACGGCTTCTACAAGGACACAACTGGTCAGGTCAAGCCAGTCACTACTGAAGTGCTCCCAGCCCCCAAGGCCATCATCGAGCTGGTGAGATGCCAGTGCAGAGCCGACTGTTCTTCAGCTCGATGTTCTTGCATGTCCAATAACCTATCGTGTACAGACCTCTGCCAGTGCGGCACTCAGTGTCAGAATGACGAGGACTCTATGAATGGCATATTGTTTTCCAGTGACAGTGATGATGACGAGTTAGAGTACTAGCTGATGATCATCATGATGGTCCTTTCCCTTGAAGTTTAACGATAAACAACTATCATCGTCGGAAGTGAAATCTCTGGCTCAGTCATTCAGATCATCTACTACCATCTACATCTGTTACTATGGTTAGCCTATTGTACTTGGTGCCATTGGACTCCTCACCCCTACAAATATATACCGTTAAAATCAGAACTCTGTGTCCCCTAGATGTTGAGATATTGAGAAACACCCTTTTTTAAAGCGGCCATTTTGAAATTCCAAGATGGCCGTCTTGTGGTTATGTTCATATGATTGTACTTGGTACCACTAGATTCCTTGCCCCTACAAATGTAGGTTTAGCCGTTAAAATCAGGACTCTGGGTCCCATAGATGTTGAGATATCGAGAAACACCCATTTTTAAAGCGGCCATTTTGAAATTTAAGATGGCCACCATATATGCGTCCGGCAAATTGCAAACATTGGTTTTCTGATTGCTTACACTATACAGTTTCCAAAAATGTATAGATTTGCAAATCTCCAAAAAATTCCAACGAAATTACATACTGAAGCTGACTACTAGTTAAAAGCTGTGGCCAATCCATGTTGATGGGTGTTTGCATGGGTGTTTACACCAATGAATTATTCACTACAAGCTGTCCCAGGTGACCGTTAACCTGAGGGACACCTGAACACAGACATATCTGTTATCACTGAAAGCAATAACATTAGCAACCACAGCTGTCTGCATTCCCACAATCCAGCACTGCAGTTCAAATTCCCATGGTTACCACTTATACCAGTCAGACCACCGAGACCTGATCCCATTCGGCAACAACTGTGTCTCACTAAATGCCACACCGATTGAGTCTTTTAGTAATTGCTTGTCTGAGGGTGGGGGGGGGGGGGGGGGAGGAGGGTGGTGTGGATGGATCAGTGTTAGTGTACTGTTATAGGAAACAAGGTCAGTCACAAACAAGGAGATATTCAAGCTGGAACAAATTTGCAACCACGGTTACAGTAAAATCAGTATCACAGAGAATCTTTGTGATGGAGATTACAGAGATCCCTCCCTGGAAAAACACAGTGGTGGCCATATTCAATCTACAGCAAAGAGACCTCCAGCAACAAACAGCCAAGGCTACATAATGAAGCGTGTGCAAACTTACGGTTCCTCCAACGATCCTGCCCAGAGGGAACCAGGCTCGGTCATCGAACCAGTTGAGAAAGTTGTAGAAGCCATGCTCCACCATGTAGTGTGTGGCACGATAGTTGAACCTGGAAAAGATGGACCTCATAAATAATATTGATAAGAGTTAAGGCAAATTCAAGAAATATCATGTAAAATATACAGTGCTTCTAATTCTATAAACATGCCACCATAAAAAAAAGTCCACTTCCTTGGAAGTCAACCACTTTCTATTCAAGTTTCAAATAGACTAAGTACTGTATTGAAGTGACACACTGCTGCAGAAAGGATCTAATTTGATTTATAAATGAGTGCACTTCTTGGGTCTACATTTCCTGAATGCATATTTCCTGGTTTTGTACTAGAGAAAGCTTGATGCTAATGGGTAGTATAATCCGGGTACAGTGGTAGCAAAAAGCTCAGTCACAATCTCCTGCCCTACATGAGATCGCTGTACATTGCCGATTTCAGTTTCAGTACTTTCACTTATGTAAGATTGAAATATTATGCTGGTGCTTTTCTTGAATACTCGTCAGGTGGCAGAACATGTCTTACAAATAAAACAGCTGCCAAACTGTGAGGTGTTGGTCAAGTAATGGTCAAGTAGACACCAATTAACTTAAGCCACTGGACTGACAAAGCTGCAGAACATGCTGCCGCACATACACATACTTAGGCCACACAAAAAAATAGGTGTGGTTAAGGTAACAATAACATAGCCAAAAAAATAGGGTAGGAAGGTAGGCAATCACTTTTTTTTCTAAGGCAAAAAAAAAAAAGAAGGTGTGGTTACGGTAACATATCCAAAAGAAAATAGGGTAGGAAGGTAGGCAATCACTTTTTTTTAAACTTTTTTTTCTAATGTGTACAAATTAAACCTACTTGACAGGGAAATAAGTGTGTGACTCGGGCGCTTTCATTGCGTTTTCTGCACTCGTCTTCTTGTTGTTTTTTTGGTTTTTTATACAAATGGAATAAAAAGTTATAGGGTCGGCCCCTAAAAATAGGGTAGGTCGGGTTACCGTAACCACACCTATTTTTTTTATTTTTTAGGCCTAATGTGTACACTACAAATTAAACCTACTTGACAGGGAAATAAGTGTGCGACTCGAGCGCTGTCGCTTTCACTGCGTTTTCTGCACTCGTTTTTTTATATATTTTTTTTTATTTATTACAAATGTAATAAAAAAAAGTTATAGGGTCGGTCCCTAAAAATAGGATAGGTCGGGTTACCGTAACCACAACTATTTTTTTTAGGCCTTATCAGGGTTCCTGCAGGGCAGAGCTGATACAATTCAATGAGTTTTCAAGGACATTTCCAGGACCAAAAAATGCTTTTCAAGGACATGATTTTCCCCAAATTAATGCAAAGCACCAAGCTTACCTTCAGTTTTTCAAGTCTGCAAACTATTAGTCATTCCATAGTTGTTTCCCTTGCCAACTTCCGGGAAGGGAAGCAACTACGGGTGACTAGTAATAGTTAGTTCGTCTGCTTTCGTTTTCACTCGATCTTTTATTCTCCCAAAATGTGTGTACTGTATTTGACGAAAAAAAAGGGGGTTGCATTTTTTTTTTAAATAAGACAAGCTGCTGACAAAATGTATCTAGGCAACAATTTAGAAAAATCAAGTACTTTTCAATGACTATTTAACAACACTCTATTTTCAAGCACTTTTCAAGGCCTGGAAAAGGTTTTCCAATTTTCAAGGAGTTTTCCAGGGTTCAAGGACTCTGTACGAACCCTGCGTTATTATGATTCACTCACAACCCTGAAAGTCCAAAAAATAAATGGTGCACTAGCCTTTGGCTAAAAATTACTAGCCAGAGAGCAAATTTTACTCGCCAAACCAACCATTTGTTTCAGCAACTTTACTCACATTTGGCGAGTAGATGAACATTTCTACAAACCAGTTACATGTTTCTACTCGCGAGTAAAATACTTGCCACTGTCAGGGCTAATTCAGTCTAATATAGAAAACATGTTTTGGTACACCCTCTAAATTAAAAGTTTGCATTAGATTCAAGATTGTCTTATAGTTATACTACGCCAAATGCTGCATACACTTTTTTTCTCCTTGGTCACTGGTGTATCAGTAGTACTAGTAGTACTAGCACTAGCTGTCACCATGAGATAAGAAGAAAATGCACCCAGCACTTTACCTGGTACCAAGAAAACGCCTCTAGGAAATTATGCAATTTCACTCTTGACCCACTCTGCATCAGTGCATGTGTGTTTCTCAGTGTGTGTCCGTGTCACTGTGTCAGTGTGTGTTTCTCAGTGTGTGTCAGTGTCACTGTGTCAGGGATGTCGTTAGGCGTCGGACATTGGACATATAACGATGAAAATCCCCAAATGTCCGATTCACATTGCCGCATGTCGGTCAGATGTCCTATCGTTTTAGCCTGAGTGTGGTCATTGTCCGATATGTACTCCATTCCTTCGGACAGCGCGATATTCGTTAATTTTCATTTCAAGATACAAATCTTCTAAAAGATAGAACGCTCTCGTGTTCAGCTGACACTGAAGTTGCCAGTGCCGCGTGCGGATCTTTTCTTTTGTCGGGAATTCCCGAACCGTTGGCGGTATGTGCCGTTTGGGTATAACCGTCTTGGAGCAGCGCACTGATCTAAAAATAGTGGATTATTTTTAGATCAGTGTACGGGAGACAACTCCAACTGACTAAATTTGTCGTCTGCTTTTGTTTTCGATACGAGACGAAGCACTGAATTATGCCGCTGAAAAAAAAACTAAAGCGTGCAAAAGATCAGCATTAGATCAAACCGATCATTTTGTTTTTCAACTTTTATCCAAATCATGCAGTTTGTAATCAAAGTAAGAGCTCTGAAGTTGTTCATGTTGGTTTCTTTTTTGTGGTTTCTTTGAAACTAAACAAATACAACATTATACGCACACGTGGGTGTGTGTGTGCGTGTGGGCGCATGACTTTGGAACAATATCCATGGAATGTGTTATAAGCTGTTTGGCGCAAATTCATAATGTCCTATTACACTTTCTGAAAGCGGTCAAATGTCCTATTGATGCTGAAGAACTCAGGACATTTGTCCTACAGGTACAGGGATGTTGCTACAAATTCATACCTATAGGACAAATGTCCTGAGTTCTTCAGCATCAATAGGACATTTGACCGCTTTCAGAAAGTGTAATAAGACATTATGAATTTGCGCCAAACAGCTTATAACACATTCCATGGAATTGTTGGAAGTCATGCGCCCACACACACACGCACACACACCCACGCGCGCGCGCTGTAGATTACACACATAATATAGTAAATACATCAACACAGTGTGCGTATAATGTTGTATTTGTTTAGTTTCAAAGAAACCACAAAAAAGAAACCAACATGAACAACTTCAGAGCTCTTACTTTGATTACAAACTGCATGATTTGGATAAAAGTTGAAAAACAAAGTGATCGGTTTGATCTAATGCTGATCTTTTGCAGGCTTTAGTTTTTTTTTAGCGGCATAATTCAGTGCTTCGTCTCGTATCGAAAACAAAAGCAGACGACAAATTTAGTCAGTTGGAGTTGTCTCCCGTACTCCTATAGCATGCACTGATCTAAAAATAATCCACTATTTTTTTATCAGTGCGCTGCACCGAGACGGTTATACCCAAACGGCGTATACCGCAAACGGTTCGGGAATTCCTGACAAAAGAAAAAAGATACGCACGCGGCACTGGCAACTTTAGTGTCAGCTGAACACGAGAGCGTTCGGTCTTTTAGAAGATTTGTATCTTAAAATGAAAATTAACGAATATCGCGCTGTCCGAAGGAATGGAGTACATATCGGACAATGACCACGCTCAGGCTAAAACGATAGGACACCTGACCGACATGCGGCAATGTGAATCGGACATTTGGGGATTTTCATCATTATATGTCCAATGTCCGACGCCTAACGACATCCCTGCAGGTATGCATTTGTAGCAACATCCCTGCTGTGTCAGTGTGTGTTTCAGACTGTGCAGCTTGCTTGCACAGTCGTTCTTTCTATTGATTCAATAAAAAAAGGATCAAGTTGAAGAAATGCACGTGCGAGCCTCATGATCTAGATGATCAAAAAGTATTACTTTAGTCTTATAATACGGGTAGGTCTTACCCTTAGGAACTGGAAGAGGAAGGATGAAACGTAATTTCTACATGGCAATGCACTATGCAGTGACAAAGAATTTGTCTCATAGGTTTACGCTACCATTTTTACAGGAGAATAATTAGATCACAGCATTATTCACAGCAAGCTAACCAGTCGTACACATTGCAGTGGGCACATGTAGGCTATTGTATTGCATTTGCACTTGCAGACGCCATTTGGCCAAGTGTTAGTGTTTCAATCTGTAACTGTAAGCAAAGTAACTCACCATGGATCGAACTCATGGATGATGCTCTCGAAGCGAATAACTGCAAAAAGCCTGGAACTGAACCCTGCAAGCCATGCCAACGCCAGAATAACAAACGTCAGCAAGCTTTTCCATCCCCCTGGATTGAACATTGCAGATTTAATGTCTGCTCTCCCCACGATGCCACCGGCGTCCGCCATCTTAATTCAGTCTGTTTCCGCCTCGTATACACGTGTTCTGACCTGACCAATGAAAAAGCTGCAAGTGTTGGCTTCCCTACCGATAGAAAGTTATTTGCACGATGGCAGGATATTCACACGCATAATTACACTAGGACCGAAACTGACTAATAGACTTAGCGGATTATGACATTATTCAGTTATTCTGCAGAAAAACCAAAATGCTGGAGAAAAACTGTCTTTTCTGCAGCATTTCTGGATAATGTCATCTTTCGCCGAAGCAGCGGTTTTTTTCTGCAGCAAAACATTTTACTGCAGTAAAATTGAAATCAAGAATGCTGCAGTAAAACGGTGCTGTTGTTTTACTGCAGAAAACCTGTTTACACTTTTTCTGCAGCATTTTGTACTGGCTCTTGGCGGATTATGACATTATTCAGTTATTCTGCAGAAAAACAGAAATACTGGAGAAAAACTGTCTTTTCTGCAGCATTTCTGCATAATGTCATCTTTCGCGAGAGCAACGTTTTTTTCTGCAGTAAAACAGTTTTACTGCAGTAAAATTGAAATCAAGAATGCTGCAGTAAAACGGTGATGTTGTTTTACTGCAGAAAAACTGTTTACACTTTTTCTTCAGCATTTTGGCATTATTCAGTTATTCTGCAGAAAAACAGAAATGCTGGAGAAAAACTGTCTTTTCTGCAGCATTTCTGCATAATGTCATCTTTCGCCGAAGCAACGGGTTTTTCTGGAGCAAAACATTTTACGCAGTAAAATTGAAATCAAGAATGCTGCAGTAAAACGGTGCTGTTGTTTTACTGCAGAAAACCTGTTTACACTTTTTCTGCAGAATTTTGTACTGGCTCATTATAATGTTGGAGCACGCGAGCCCCCCTCTGTCGAGAGATGGACTCATTCAGAATTACCAATAGTTGTGCTACACGCCTTCTGATCGGTACACTGCGGAACAAACTATTATACTATCCCAGGGGGGCGACGAATACAAACGCTACTTTACAAGGTCGTTCGTTTTTCTCCAGAAAAACTGTGACAGACTATTCTGCAGTAAAACAACATCACCGTTTTACTGCAGCATTCTTGATTTCAATTTTACTGCAGTAAAACTGTTTTACTGCAGAAAAAACCCGTTGCTCTCGCGAAAGATGACATTATGCAGAAATGCTGCAGAAAAAACAGTTTTTCTCCAGCATTTCGGTTTTTCTGCAGAATAACTGAATAATGTCATAATCCGCCTAGAGCCAGTACAAAATGCTGCAGAAAAAATGTAAACAGGTTTTCTGCAGTAAAACAACAGCACCGTTTTACTGCAACATTCTTGATTTTAATTTTACTGCAGTAAAATGTTTCGCTCCAGAAAAACCCGTTGCTTCGGCGAAAGATGACATTATTCAGAAATGCTGCAGAAAAGACAGTTTTTCTCCAGCATTTCTGTTTTTCTGCAGAATAACTGAATAATGCCAAAATGCTGAAGAAAAAGTGTACACAGTTTTTCTCCAGTAAAACAACATCTCGGTTTTACTGCAGCATTCTTGATTTCAATTTTACTGCAGTAAAACTGTTTTACTGCAGAAAAAAACGTTGCTCTCGCGAAAGATGACATTATGCAGAAATGCTGCAGAAAAGAACGGTTTTTCTCCAGCATTTCTGTTTTTCTGCAGAATAACTGAATAAAGTCATCATCCGCCAAGGATAGCTTAGTTGGCCATGTGATGTTTCTTTTTATATTTAGTCAAGTTTTGACTAAATATTTTAACGTAGAGGGGGGAATCGAGACGAGGGTCGTGGTGTATGTGTGTGTGTGTGTGTGTGTGTGTGTGTGTGTGTGTGTGTGTGTGTCTGTCTGTGTGTGTGTGTAGAGCGATTCAGACTAAACTACTGGACCGATCTTTATGAAATTTGACATGAGAGTTCCTGGGTATGAAATCCCCGAACGTTTTTTTCATTTTTTTTATAAATGTCTTTGATGACGTCATATCCGGCTTTTCGTGAAAGTTGAGGCGGCACTGTCACGCCCTCATTTTTCAACCAAATTGGTTGAAATTTTGGTCAAGTAATCTTCGACGAAGCCCGGACTTCGGTATTGCATTTCAGCTTGGTGGCTTAAAA
>NW_027126286.1:0-5000 GCF_037325665.1 Littorina saxatilis | reverse complement strand
CATTGTGTTCTGAACTGTGCACATTAAATCCTGTATTTCTAAGAATATAATGGACAACAGTTATAGAAGATTTAAGAAGAAAAAGTCGAGAATGTATTCTGTGACTATACATAAAAAGCCTGCATGCATGCATAACATTTTTACATTTAGTCAAGTTTTGACTAAATGTTTTAACGTAGAGGGGGGAATCGAGACGAGGGTCGTGGTGTATGTGTGTGTGTGTGTATGTGTGTGTGTGTGTAGAGCGATTCAGAGAAAACTACTGGACCGATCTTCATGAAACTTGACATGAGAGGTCATGAGAGATCCTGAGTATGGTATCTTCTGACGTTTTTTTCATTTTTTTGATGTCTTTGATGACGTCATATCCGGCTTTTTGTGAAAGTTGAGGCGGCACTGTCACGCTCTCTGGTTACAGAAATGTTTTAACAGACTATTGCAGAATGCGGACAACAACGTGAGACAGAGAGAATGATCTTATCTGGAGATTACGTGGGTCTATGTGGAACAACCACTCCCACACATTTAAATCAGGACAGAAAAAACAACATCGAAAAAGTGCAAAGTTCACCAATACTGGGCAAACCCCCCCCCCCCCCCCCCTTAATTGTTAAGACCCCCTCAATGTAAGACTCCCTCCCTTTTAAGACCTTATGTTTTCAGGCTTTCTGTTCATAACCTCTGTAAATATGTGACCCTCCACCACGAAATGAGTCGCTTGTCACCTCGCGCGGTTCTGCGCTAGGCTTAATATAAGTCCGGGGAGTGTCTGATAACAGTGTGAGTGTCACCTTAGTCACAGGTTTATAACTCAAACAGTTTTCGCTCTTTTCTCAAACAGGATAGAGCATACAAAACTCTTTAGGAAAATGTAAAAATATGAAAGTCATGCAAAGGTGACATGCGACTTATTTCGTGGTGGAGGGTCACATATAGGCCTACCCCCGTTTTAAGACTCCCTCCTTTTTAAGATTTTCCAAGGGAGTTCCACTGTAGTCAAACTTAAATGTGTGCAAGGCGGCACATTTGGTGGCTCATACTTTACTGACATTATTTTTGTCCATATGGAATGTACAAGAACCTTGTTTTTTTATTTGCTCTAACCGTAGCTCAAAGTGTACGTTCAATTGTCTGCTGTTTAGCTCAAAGTGTACGATCAATTGTCTGCTGTTTAGCTCAAAGAGTACGTTCAATTGTCTGCTGTTTAGCTCAAAGAGTACGATCAATTGTCTGCTGTTTAGCTCAAAGTGTACGTTCAATTGTCTGCTGTTTAGCTCAAAGTGTACGATCAATTGTCTGCTGTTTAGCTCAAAGAGTACGATCAATTGTCTGCTGTTTAGCTCAAAGTGTACGATCAATTGTCTGCTGTTTAGCTCAAAGTGTACGATCAATTGTCTGCTGTTTAGCTCAAAGAGTACGATCAATTGTCTGCTGTTTAGCTCAAAGAGTACGATCAATTGTCTGCTGTTTAGCTCAAAGAGTACGATCAATTGTCTGCTGTTTAGCTCAAAGAGTACGATCAATTGTCTGCTGTTTAGCTCAAAGAGTACGATCAATTGTCTGCTGTTTAGCTCAAAGAGTACGATCAATTGTCTGCTGTTTAGCTCAAAGAGTACGATCAATTGTCTGCTGTTTAGCTCAAAGAGTACGATCAATTGTCTGCTGTTCTTTATTCTGAATGTTGGGATGTTGGCAGTCTATTTGTTTTTGGATGAATATTGTGTGCTAGACTGTTGTCGCTGTGCTAGACTGTTGTCGCTGTGCTAGACTGTTGTCGCTGTGCTAGACTGTTGTCGCTGTGCTAGACTGTTGTCGCTGTGCTAGACTGTTGTCGCTGTGCTAGACTGTTGTCGCTGTGCTAGCTGACTGTTGTCGCTGTGCTAGACTGTTGTCGCTGTGCTAGACTGTTGTCGCTGTGCTAGCTGACTGTTGTCGCTGTGCTAGCTGACTGTTGTCGCTGTGCTAGACTTGTCGCTGTGCTAGACTGTTGTCGCTGTGCTAGACTGTTGTCGCTGTGCTAGACTGTTGTCGCTGTGCTAGACTGTTGTCGCTGTGCTAGCTGACTGTTGTCGCTGTGCTAGCTGACTGTTGTCGCTGTGCTAGACTGTTGTCGCTGTGCTAGACTGTTGTCGGTGTGCTAGCTGACTGTTGTCGCTGTGCTAGCTGACTGTTGTCGCTGTGCTAGACTGTTGTCGCTGTGCTAGACTGTTGTCGCTGTGCTGGACTGTTGTCGCTGTGCCGGACTGTTGTCGCTGTGCTGGACTGTTGTCGCTGTGCTAGACTGTTGTCGCTGTGCTAGACTGTTGTCGCTGTGCTAGACTGTTGTCGCTGTGTTTTCCATAAAGAATTCAGTGGGTAGCTATTCGGTCTAAAGTCTGTTTATTTGAGAAATGGCTATTTGTATCGCCATGTCAACACTTTTTGTGTGTGCTTTGTTTGTGTTTGGAAACTGTTAATACAAAAAAGAGTATGATTTTATCATACATTTATTTATGTTGTAAATATTTTTTTGAGAAAGACCAGAGCACAGCTTATTGAAACAGCTGACACTCCCAAGCCACTCGCATTACACAATTCAAATGCACAACTTACACGCATCATGCACACACCTTGTTCTCATCACATGTTCAAAACACATTCATAACACCTAAACATTGATGTTTCTGTCGCTGAAGTTTATTTTCCGCGACTACTGATTTTGATAGAGCAAAAGCTGTACAACAGTAAAATCATAACCAAAGAACATATATATATACATATAACAAGGTGTAAGTTGTAGTGTACGGGTTGACTAGATTTCAAAATGGACATATCAGGCACTAATTTATCATTCCCGTTGTCACGAACTCAAACCTCTGCTGAACAATCCTTCTCATTGCGGTCAATGCGCATGCGTCAATCTTGGACTTACAAAATGCGACCCTTTAACTGAACGAACCATGGCAGGCATGAAAACTGAAAAAAAAAAAAAATACTGAAAACAAAATTCGAAGGCGCGTAGCGCCAAGATTTCTAAGGGGGTCCGGGGGCATGCCCCCCCGAAATTTTTTTTTTTCAAGGCTGCAATTTGGTGCAATCTGGGGCTATCTGAGCCTTAAAATTGGATTCAAACATGGCCCCAAAACTATTTTACTATAACTATGACTAGGAAAAAAAAAAAAAAAAAAAAAAAAAACCGGAAAAATACGGAAAAAACAAAACAAAATACGGTTTATTTTTTTCAAACATATGGAAAATACGGAGAATTTTCATGCCTGCATGGGTTAGGGTTAGGATTAGGGTAAGGGTTAGGTTGTTCACGACCTGATTAATCTCCCTCCCTAAGTTAGTGCATGCGCATTGACCGCAATGAGAAGGATTGTTCAGGCAGAGTTTTCAGTTTGTGACACCGTCACTAAAACATCAAAATACAAAGAAAACTGTACATTGAGACCACAACATTGGCAGCCGTGGATGTTATCCATACATTTGTCAAGAGACAATATTCAAGAACACAAAAAAAAGAAGCATAAAAATGATTCAAACGCGGCAGTAAAACGCCACAAACCAGCCGACAATACAATTGTTGGCTGGTTCCGCCGCACACCCAGGGAAAAGAAATATCACTCTGTTTTGGAATCTGGTCAAAAATCAGGACAACAATTCTTAGTGCACCCGTTCAGTACATGTGACACTGTTTGGGAAGGGTGGTTGCACAGAGCACACTGTTTGGGAAGGGTGGTTGCACAGAGCACACTGTTTGGGGTACTGATTTGGGTAATACAGTGCTAGTAGGCTGATGCATTGCAGGAGTTGTAGTCTGCCTCGGATGATGAAGCTGATAATTTTATCATTCAACTTTAAGTTGCCAAGAAAACACCAGTTTATGGTCAGCCTGTGTTGCTTCACGTACGATGCGGCCCTGTGAATCTTTATCCTTCCAATCGTCAACAAACTGGGTGAGAATCTTCTGCTTGCACAGAGAGTAAGTGGCTTTACTGTCAGTAGTTGACACTTTCACTTCCTCGTCTGCTGTGAAGACAAACGCATAGCTGTCGTCAAACCACCGTTTTTCCACCTGTACCTGCTCGCGCACACACAGTTCGTTCAAGTGCAACCAATCAGATCGGGGCCACTTGACCTTTGACTGCTTTTGTAGTTCACCGGTTGCAGTTCTGTTGAACCCTGCAAAACATTGGGTGTCACTACATATCTTCTGCCTCTTCAACTTTCCGTTTCTGCTTGTGGTGGGACAGTGTTGGTATAGTGTCTATTAGTGTCGGCAATGACAGTTTTTTGGTGTTAATCTGTTCCTTTACGCGACTTGTTTATCTTTGCCTTCAAGACTTTTGTCTTTTGACCTTCAGGTACACAATGAATCGATGGGGTTGCTGGAACAAGGTTGTTGGGTCGCCTGTCAGGCCTCCAGGTACACAATGAATCGATGGGGTTGCTGGAACAAGGTTGTTGGGTCGCCTGTCAGGCCTCCAGGTACACAATGAATCGATGGGGTTGCTGGAACAGGGTTTTTGGGTCGCCTGGCGGGTCACGCCGCTTGATCTCCTCCAGTCCGAAGAAGAGTGGAGTGGCAGCAGGCATCACCAACTGGGTCGACAGCCAAGTTTCGCTGAAGATATTGCAAAGCTTCTTCAGCATTCCTCATGATCTCCTGCAAATAAACAAGAAAAGCAAATGCTTGCACACGACTCTCCTTCGTTACCCCTGCCCCTCCCTGAACCACGCTGCCAAATTTTTGTCATGTCTGCTGATTGCTGATTATCAACTCCTACAATTGTGTAAATATTTGAGGCTTTTGCTTTCAAAATAACTGAGAAAATATCAAAATGTTTTTGCGAACATGACCCTGCTGTGACCACAAAATGTGACGGGGGTAAACCAAACTAGAGACAGATTATCAAACCCTTGAAGTGTTCAAAGTTTCAAAGCTCTAGCTTAGAAAACACCTGAAATAACGTCATGTTAAGTTTTTATGAATCGAACATGACCCCCTCTGACCCCAA
>NW_027126285.1:0-2000 GCF_037325665.1 Littorina saxatilis | reverse complement strand
TCATCTTTATCATCACGTGCTGAAGTTTTCTGACTTTTTAACTTTTAAATTTTTAAATTTTCAATATTATCATTGTGTGTCTGTGCGTCCCAAGGACAGATTGTAAGAAAAGGCGTAGCCTTAAATCTTAATCCTTGTTAAATAAAGTTCAATTCAATTCAATTCAATTCAATTCAATTCAATTCAATTCAATTCAATTCCCTCCCTCCCACCCTCCCTCCCTCCCTCCCTCCCTTCCTCCCTCCCTCCCCTCTCTCTCTCTCTCTCTCTCTCTCTCTCTCTCTCTCTCTCTCTGTAGCCCAGACGGAGGCAGAGGCTGTGATGAAAGGCCAGACAAATTCCGATTACAGCTAAACAAGAAGATGAAAGGCCCACTGAGCTGATTGCACTGACAGGACTAAAAGATGTAAATCACATTTTTGCTTAAACCAATCTTTGGTGGTGTTTCGCACTCTAGCCGGCAGAAATGTGTCAGTCAACTTGAATGCATTGTCTGTGAGTAAGTATTGTCACATTCGAATGCAAATTCACTTGAACGGGTAAATAGGATTGAAGCGTACCAAGACTGCGTGCACAGTCCTTGTGAGGTTCAGTCTGTGGACCCTCCCCCTCTTTGAAGCCATTAAGGTATTGTGAAATACCGATATTTTCTTATTCTTCTGCGTTCATGGGCTGGAGCTCCCACGTACACTTTCGAGTGTTGCACGAGTGGTTTCTAATGGACATGTATGAAATGTATGGCCGTTTTTACCTCGCCGTTTTAGCTAGCCTGAATAAACTAAGCAGATCCAAAAGTCTGACAGCCTGTTAGAAAATTCCATTTGTATTTTCCGCGATCTGTCTAACCTTTTACGACAAAAAGGATGGAAACGCGACAGATGTTCCTACCATAGAACAAGACAGCCATCTAATAGTCTTCGCACAAGAGAAGAATATTCCAGCCATTGGCTAAATATAATGCTATTGTGTTCACTGAACTTTCAACCATCAGACAGCTTTTATGATCGACAGAAAAGGAAAAGGATGAGAAGGTAGAGGAAGAGGAGGAGGAGGGGGAGGAGGGGAAGGAGGAGGAGATGGAGGAGGAAGAGAAAGAGGAGGGGAGGAAGAGAAAGAAAATAGATAAGGGGAGAGAACAATGAGAACAGGATAGAGAGTAGCAGACGTAGAAGAAACAGGTACAGGGGAGGAGAATCAACAAACTCTTTTGGTTATTGAACATGAAAACAAAAGCTTGGAGTAAGAGATGAACGTGCGAGAAATAGAAGTGAAGAGCGAGCGAGAGAGAGAGAGAGAGAGAGAGAGAGAGAGAGAGAGAGAGAGAGAGAGAGAGAGAGAGAGAGAGAGAGAGAGAGAGAGAGAGAGAGAGAGAGAGGGAGAAAAATAGAGAGAGAGACAGAGAGAGAGAGAGACAGAGCGAGACAGAATTCAGAATTTTAGAATCAGAATGTTTATTTGCGAAAACTCATATTGTTTATAGCAAAAGGGTGCTGGGGGGTTGGGTAATCGAACGATCCACGAACATCAGTGTACATATTGGTTACACAAAAACAATGCATCGTCAGAGCGAGACAGAGAGATACAGAGAGAGAGACACAGAGCGAGAGACAGAGAGACAGAGAGAGAGAGAAAGAGAAAGAGAGACAGAGAGACACACATAGACACAGAGAGAGAGAGAGAGAGAGAGAGAGAGAGAGAGAGAGAGAGAGAGAGAGAGAGAGAGAAAGAGAGAGAGAAAGAGAGAGGGAGAAAAATAGAGAGAGAGACAGAGAGAGAGAGACAGAGCGAGACAGAGAGATACAGAGAGAGAGACACAGAGCGAGAGACAGAGAGACAGAGAGAGAGAGAAAGAGAAAGAGAGACAGAGAGAGATAGACAGAGAGAGAGACAGACAGAGAGACAGAGAGACAGAGACAAAGACAGACAGACAGACAGACAGACAGGCAGACAGAAAGACAGACAGATCGAAACACTGTGAGACAGATAGATACAGAGAGGGA
>NW_027126284.1:120244-183519 GCF_037325665.1 Littorina saxatilis | reverse complement strand
TGTGTGTGTGTGTGTGTGTGTGTGTGTGTGTGTGTGTGTGTGTGTGTGTGTGTGTGACAATGATTATTTTCGTTGTTTGTTTTGTTTTATTTATTTTGGTTATTTTTCTGAAAATAATACGTCTGCTTCTATTATGTCTTATCAGATGGTCCACACAAGGGACATGTGAGTGTGGGTTCATCACGTTTGATCGCCAACGGGTCAGACACATTTACTTTGACCTGCAATGTTACTGATGTCTATCCCACGCCTTACTACACTTGGCATGGCATTACTTGTAACAATCAGTTTCCCACCAAGACATGTAGCTTTACAACTCAACCTGCAGCTAATGATCTGAAGAATGTGACCTGCACGGCAACGTCAGTTACCTTGAAGTGAGCTGCTTCCAAAACAGTCCAACTGGACTTTTTGTGTGCGTATTCTGCAATCCCTTAAACACACACACACACACCACACACACACAACACCACACACACACGCGCGCGCGTGCGCACGCACGCACACACACATACACACACACACCACACACACATACACACACACACACACACACAATCACACACAATCACACACACACACAAGCACACACACACACACACACACACACACACACACACACAACACACACACCACACACGTTAGTTCACACAGACAGACCCATACGCGAGTGTATGTGCGCACTAACCATGCCACTGATTCTTATCGCCCAGGTTCTGTTGTTCACATCGGTTTCACAACAAACATCACATTTTCGTATCGACATTCTTTTATATTTGTTTGTTATCTTTGGTGTGTTTTATAGTTTAAAGTCTGCATGATGGTAAATGGATAGAATGTATTATGTTAAGACACAAACTCATAATAGTGGATACTACTAATCTCAAAGTTGCTGACTGGTATAGGACCTGTTCTTTGAAATGTACGACAACCACGCAAATGCTAGCGGAATCAACTTTTCTTGACTCTGTGGCATACACGTTAAATACATGATCTCTATGGATCAAGTATCGTTAAGCCGATTTGTTGGCATGTGGTTCTCTGTGTCTTTTTAATTTTATTTTGTGTGCAGATCCGCCAACAGAAAAACCGCTTATCAAGCCACAGGAAGGAGAGCTTGTAAGGAGGGGAGACAAGCTGACCTGCACCGTGGAAGGAGGAAAGCCTGCAGTGAGGTCTGTTCACTTCCATTGCCTCCACCCAGTTCTACCTGACGAAGAAGATGAGATCAAGTTGACGACGGTGTCCAGTTCAGTCACAGTGGATCTTGCTGAAAACAACAAAGAACTGGGGATGACGTGCTTTTGTAATGCTACTGGGAAGATAAGGCCTGAACGTTATCAACTCACTGCCACGAGTGTGTTTTGTTTTGACCGTGAGTTGTTTGTTTGTTTATCGTATTAAGCTGATGTTGCAGAGAATAGCTTGAATACGCTGGTTTAATTTATATGTATAAAGGCAATGTGAGGGATTCATCCACTTGTTTTGAATCTATAGCAATTAGCATAGTTTGCTAGACCAGACTTTAATAGTGAACATGTTGAACATTTCAGATTGGTTATTTTAGAAACTTCACATGTGTTCAAAATAGCAAATTTAGCATCCTACCAGGTTTAAGTAAGTTGATTCCACTTTAATCAATTTGACAAACACTCGCTGTGCTTTCCCTTTTCCTGACACTGATATCATTTGTAAACAGCTGTAAAGGATACGCACAGGTTGTCATTGTTTTCTGCGAAATACGTGTCCACATTGTTTTTATTTCTCAGGTGTTTGAATGGAAAGTAAATAAGCGTATCGTTAGGTGTTTTTGTTTGTTGGTGAGGAACAATATTTGGGCTCCCACAAATTAAAATCATATGCATATTATTCAGCTTCATGCCCATGCATACTAAAAAAACACAACAACTGTTTGTTGAATTTGGTTTTTATCATGACATATTTCAGACAAAGTGGCTGTGCACAGTTTGACACTGAATGGAAGTGACAAACCAGCCATCGTGAACGGAAACGACCACGTCACCTTAAATGTAATCTGCAGAGCTGTTGGATGCCCTAGACCAAACGTGACCCTGGCAAAAGGCACGGATTCTTTCGCTGCTCGTGATATTCAATATCAGATGACCGTACCCTTGAGTTATGAAGCAATGTTGACACTGTCCGACGTCCAGTGTCGTGACATAGGAGACTACACCTGTACTGCAGACAACGGGATTGGTGAAACAGATACAAGAAGTATCATGCTAAACGTGAAATGTAAGGAGCTGTTATACGGGGTTATAAATAATTATATTCATGGCGAAAGGCGTATACCTTAGCAAAATAAAGCTGGATGTTGCCTTCTGAAATTTGCGGAACTTCAAATGAAAGTTAGACCAGTAACATCAGGGTGTTCAGCATGCTCTATCTTAAAAGTAAGATAAAGAAGTGTCGAGTAGTGGGTGGTGTTTTTAAAATTATTATCAAAAACAGTTTCTGTTTCACACCACAACACGTGTTCTTTGTTAACTTGACCTTGTCGTACACTTTCAACTAAGTGATTTGTTTTGTCAGGCCAGCCAGGAAATGTGTCCACAGTCTCATGGAATGCTACAGAAAGACGCCTGGAATTCACCTTGGAGGCTTACCCAGTTCCGAAAACGTTTTTCTTCATACATTATGGTAACCGTTCATCTGATTCTGGTCGAGTTGTTCCTGTGGAGATGTTCTTGACAGAGTGTAAACAGGATACCGTGAGAACGTTCATGGTGAACTGTCATGTCACGCCACTTAGTGTCCCCAAGCATCTGCTAGGATTCTACAGAGCAAACGTGCACAACAGTCTCGGTAGTGCTGAGTTTACATTCACCCTCCTGGAACAAGCAGGTGAGTCATTATCAGGGTTAACACGTTATTTGATGTGGTTATTGTAAAACAAAACAAAACAAAAAATAACCGTTTTAAAGCTGAACATGAAGCTGTGCTGGAAAAGGCCTTGTCAACTACGCCACTCATTGTTCCCAAGCATCTGCTAGGATTCTACAGAGCAAACGTGCACAACGGCCTTGGTAGTTCTGAGTTTACATTCGTCATTCCCGAACAATTAGTTGAGTAATTATGAAGTGAATTATAGGAATAGGAATTACATTTGTAGAAATACTAGAACAGAAGTATGTTCTAAATAGATACATGCTGACTTGTCAATCTTCTTATTTTGAAGATCTTAAAAATCACTCTAGGCCGGCCTAACCTCTCACGTCGGTTAGTAACCGCATTCTACTTGAAGACATAAACAAGTCGCGTAAGGCGAAAATACAATATTTAGTCAAGTAGCTGTCGAACTCACAGAATGAAACTGAACGCAATGCAATTTTTCAGCAAGACCGTATACTCGTAGCATCGTCAGTCCACCGCTCATGGCAAAGGCAGTGAAATTGACAAGAAGAGCGGGGTAGCAGTTGCGCTAAGAAGGATAGCACGCTTTTCTGTACCTCTCTTTGTTTTAACTTTCTGAGCGTGTTTTTAATCCAAACATATCATATCTATATGTTTTTGGAATCAGGAACCGACAAGTAATAAGATGAAAGTGTTTTTAAATTGATTTGGACAATTTAATTTTGATAATAATTTTTATATATTTAATTTTCAGAGCTTGTTTTTAATCCAAATATAACATATTTATATGTTTTTTGGAATCAGAAAATGATAAAGAATAAGATAAACGTAAATTTGGATCGTTTTATAAATTTTTATTTTTTTTACAATTTTCAGATTTTTAATGACCAAAGTCACTCATTAGTTTTTAAGCCACCAAGCTGAAATGCAATACCGAACCCCGGCCTTTGTCGAAGATTACTTGACCAAAAGTTCAACCAATTTGGTTGAAAAATGAGGGCGTGACAGTGCCGCCTCAACTTTCACGAAAAGCCGGATATGACGTCATCAAAGACATTTATCAAAAAAATGAAAAAAACGTTCGGGAATTTCATACCCAGGAACTCTCATGTCAAATTTCATAAAGATCGGTCCAGTAGTTTAGTCTGAATCGCTCTACACACACACACAGACACACACACGCACATACACCACGACCCTCGTTTCGATTCCCCCTCGATGTTAAAATATTTAGTCAAAACTTGACTAAATATAAAAAGAACACTGGCGCTGTTCCGTGCAGTCAGGGTACTTTTTGCTGAATAGATTTTTCTCTAAAACTGAATATATTACCTCCGCAACACACAAATGATCAATCAATCAATAAAGCTTGCAAGGAATTAACATATCAAGCAATTAATCAAAAACTCATAACGTAATCGAATAACAAAAAAAGCAAAGCTTTTAAACCTCGTGTTTAAAAACATCAGTATACCAACCAACCGCAGCCCCTCTGTACCTACATTTTGAACTATATTTTATTAACGGGGACACCGATTTGGCTGCCTGTTGTGTAGTGTTTGTTTTGCGGTAAAGACCGGCAAGAATATGCATGATGGCATTGTACAAAAATCATCTGCTGGACTTGATGTATCACTTATTTCATGGTGTCGATAGAGCTAATAATTTCTGAAGTTAAGCATTCTACGTTGAAAATGTCTTAAGTGTATTGCCCCTGTTTATTATCTTAACACATATGGTGCATATGTAGTTGTTGGTTTCTATGATATCGTCAAGTGACAAGTGATAATGGAGGGATGGTGTGATCTCATTTAAAAACCTGGCCAGATCTGAGACCGTGAGCTGAGCTGAGAAAGTGTGTGTCTTTAAATGTGCATGAGCAAGTATCGTTGTCAAGGTGATTTCACAAAGAGCAGATTTAGCAGAAAAACAAATCAAGAAAATCATTTTTCTAACAAAAATAAGGAAACACAAAGACATAATCGTTTGTCACAAGCATTTAGCAAATTTGACAGTTAAGTAAAAAAAGGACAACTGAATTGGAAATGATGTTTGTGTTGCTTGTTAATTAATGACTAAGCACGCATACGTTTCCGGTAACTGTTCGCAGCTGCGTGGGTTAAATTACACCGAGATACAGTTCGTATCACAAAGGTACCGTAAAGTACCTTGTAAGCGCCCACCCCCCCCCCCCCCCTGTGCACCAATTCCGACCCAAAGTAGGGGGTGGGCGCTTACTCGATACTGGGCGCTTACAAGGTACTTTACGGTACTATAACAGATAAACAAAACGGAAATGGTGTTTCATATTTGTTGTCGACAAGAAAAAAGCAGACAAAGCAACCACACGCTGTATTATGCTGTCTATATATCATTTCATCAAAATGTTTCCTTGTCCACATGTTTAACTGCGCATGCGGCAATATGCTTGTGAAGATGTTTCAGATGAAGAAGCTGACGGTTTATGGACACCAATTTATGGAGCATTGGGAGCCGTTCTTTTTCTGTTCATCGTCGTCATTGGTGCTGTTGTAACATACAAAACGCGTCGTAAGTTGATCCTCACTTTCTTTCTACACATGTTCGATAAAACATGCACTATGTCCAACCATTATTGAGAATTTTGCCTCTGCAAATTTATGTTCCTACCACACATAGTCACAACGCATTCTATACCAATGAATAGGTTGTCAAGTGCCGTATCTGAAGAACATGTTCATTTGTTTTAATTATTTCCTTGTGGCTGTGCCAGGCGACAATTATGGATCTTGGTTGCAAAATAAGGGTACACTGAAACAGATTTGTAATTTCAAGCCACTGCAAATGATTGAAGCACACCATACAATAAAAGGTCGTAATGAAAGCTTCAGGCATACTTCTCTGCAAGGAAACCTACTGTTTGTACAGATTGTCTGATAATACACGCGCATGACACACACATGGAGAGAGGTGACTCATATTTGGAACACAAAATTATCATGGGTGACTCGATTAGGCGTTGCGCCCTGAACAAAAGCAGAACATTGAGACGATTATCAGTGGATTGAGTATATTTAGCAAGGTGCCAGCATATGCAAGAAGATGATCTCAATTGAAATAAACAGGTGAAAGTGGAAGAAAAAGCAGCTTTCATGAAATTAAGTGATATTAAATTCACATGCAATGTTGTTTTGCTCGTATCAGTAAGTGTGCAAAATTATGGGTTTACAAGTTTCAGTGGATTGTCTGTACCATTATCAGCATTTCCACCAAATATACTGCCAAGCCTGTCAGTTAATATGTATAAGCAAGCTCGATATATCTTTCTACAGTAGGGGTGTCACCGTTAAGCACATTGCATCATGTGGCCCCATCATAATGTGAGCATAAGACTGTATTGTCAAGTCCTGCCACACCTGCCTTTCTCATGGTATAAATTATGTACGCAACTAACCCGGATTCCCTGCATCACAATAAGAACATTCCACGCTGTAAAGGTTTTAATGTAATGGCAGGACCAACATGCCCTACAATTTGTTTGGTTTTGCCCGACCACTTGAACAAACAAAACACAATGATCAATAAAAACAATACACCGCAAAGGTGTCTTTACTTTAGTTGGTGGGATACTATAATATTTCGCCCACGTTTTTTGAGCCACGATGCATGTCGCGTGTGGTTAACGTCAAACTGAAAATAGGGAAAACGAGATACAGTATTATTATCATTCAACTGTGGGAGTAGAGAAATTACTCTTCTTTCATTAGATACCTTTATCACCCCTGCGCTGTCACTTTTCCATTTTCCAGAATCGAAATACTAATTCTCAATAATTATTGGACAAGCTGCTTGTCCTTTGACAGAATGCATACTGATGACAAGAAGGGCGAGTGGGTCCAGTGTGAAGAATGTATGTCTTTGGACAACAAATCAAACTGTCGTCCGTGCAACCAACCAAGTAGCCACAACGTGATCAATGCTAACCAAACAACCATGGCTGCAACATTAATCAATAAATCAGTTAATCGATCAATTGATCGATCTATCGACCTATCTATTTATCGATCTATTTACCCATGTATCTATATATCTATATTTCTATGTATCTATTTATATATCCATCTATATATGTATGTATGTATCCGAAAGGGTTTGATTCTCCAATAGGCTGTCTGTGAAGAGTTCTTTCTAGATCTAATTCTTACCCCCTCCCCCCACCTCTTCCATTACCTCTAGTGTGCTCCCTGCTTTCAAAATTCCTTGTTGGAATGTAGGCGGTGGAGACACACACAGAGTAAAGGATGATCTCCCTTGCTCATGACGTAATTTCTATGCATTCTAGCTCTTGACGTCTTTCTATATTTCACTTTTCTTTAAAAGTACAAGCGATCGAGTGCACATTTTGGCATTTTTAGCAGCGCTCTCAATATAAATTTCTATTTTGTTGCTTCAACAACCAAGAGCAGCTGCTGATACTTCAAAATTTATTTTTCATACTCTTCGCTGACAGTTGCAGGGGAATTAAAGAAAGATTCTCGTCTATGCAGAGGGTCTACCGCAGAAATGTGGTTTTCTCTTTTGCATAGAAGTTTGAGAGTTCTTCTCTGTTTTATGCCAAGAGACTGCCTGATGAGAGCTTTGTGTTTGATAGACGGTATGCCGAGAAGGAATAGCAAACGAGCCCTTGTGTTTTCTCCTCCATCTGCTGTGAAGGGTAAGAAAGTGCGTGAGGCATCGTCTTCTGTGGAAATAGAGGCATTAATCCATGCAGAAAGGGGTATGGAGACTGAAAAGGCAAATGGTACTGATATCGATGTGTCGGAGATTCACGAGACCATATTGACACGAGTGAACGAGGCTCTGAAGAGTACAACGTCGGGATCGCCGAGTGAAGAATATACGTCTTTCGTCAAACACATTATACCTGCTATTGTCACCAGTGTTGCCTTGGCGGTAGGGCAGGTTGTGAAGGGGCATTTGGACAAGTTTGCTACCGAAGATACCGAGAGAAGGAGACATGTGGAGAGCAGAGATAGTGAGAGAGTTCGGTGTAAACTACTACAGCTGAAATATGAGAATGACAGACTCGAACAGTATACACGCAGGGAGAACGTGAGGTTTGTCGGTGTGGAGGAAGGTTCAGGGGAACAACCAGAGGACCTGGAAAGGAAGATCATTACTGTGTGTAAGGATGCAGGTGTAGAAGTGACCCCCGAGGACTTTGCTGCTGTGCATAGAGTGGGGAAAGCGGGGAGAGAAGAGGCAGGTGATAGCCCGATTTGTTTCCAGGAAAAAGAGGAATGAACTGATGAGAAAAAAGAAGAACCTCAAAGACAAGGCGGAGTATGCGAAAACATACGTGAATGAGGACCTAACCCCCCTGCGCTCCAAACTACTAAACCTCATCAAGAAGGCCGGGCGACACAGTGTGTGGACGGTGGAGGGGCGCCTGCTATGTGTTAGCAAAAGACCCCCCGGCGTACGAAACAACGACGAGAGGCCGACCGTCATCGAATCACCCGACGATCTCTTCAGGATTGGATTCGACAGTGTTGATATGGCTGAATTGGGTCTCGGGGATTTTCTTCCTGAAGAATCCTAGGATCGCCCGGGGCTGTCGCTGAAAGGTAGACGTGATGTACCAGACGAGTTGCTGTGTGCTACACATGGCCGATTGTCAGCAGCTACACATGACAACAATGGCCCTGATTGGTCAGCGCCCTCAGGTGAACCAAGCGCGGATTGGATAATAGCGTGCGGGGCGAATGTGTCGTATGGAGATGGCGAAGGGAAACAGAAAAACACGACGCGTGCTAGAACTATCGAAAAACAGACTCGTGGTGATGTCGGTAACAATGAACGGAGTTACAAGGAACGTTCCGTATCTCTGTCATTGCCTATAGAGAGGAGAAGTGTTGAAGTAAGTGCAGGCATTACGAGCTGTGTGCGTGCAGCGAGACATGTGGATACGGTTCTTGACCTTGACAGGAAACGTGTTGATGGTGTGTGTGGCAGTGACAACGTAACTGAAGTTGGTATTACGAATGGAGCGACTGAGAGAGAGAGAGAAAACGCCCTGTCTGAGCGGGAGAATGAGATTGAGATTGAGAATGGCAGTGACAACGTAACTGAAGTTGGTATTACGAATGGAGCGACTGAGAGAGAGAGAGAAAACGCCCTGTCTGAGCGGGAGAATGAGATTGAGATTGAGAATGGAAATGGGAGTGAGAATGAGAATGAGAAGGAGGATGGGAGCGAATCTGAGAGTAACAACTCAGAAAGGGTGAGTGAGCCAGTGTGTCAAAAAGAACGTATGCGTTTCGTATCGTTAAATGTTGGTGGATTGTTGTCAAAATTGAAATATCCAGAATTCAACGAGCTGTTCTTGTGTAACGATATTATATGCCTGTCCGAAACCAAGCTAGATGATTTTGATTCCTGTGAAGTTGAAGGTTTTACTTGTTTTAAGAAAACAGATTGATATGTAAACGAAAGTCGGGTGGGGTTGCAGTTTATATCAGGGACGAGCTCTGTAAACACATTAAAATTGTAGAAGACATTAAATTAAAAACAAGAATTGAAGAAAGTGCCAACAGTAAATACAGGTTTGTGAACTTCCCAGTATTTCAAGATGGTATTTTTATTGAGCTGTCTGAACATGTAGGTCAGCAGATGATTGAAAGGTTATTGTTGTGTGTGGTATATATGCCACCAGAAGGCTCACCCTATGTCAGACCCAGTGCTTACCAAGAGTTAGAAGAAACACTATCATATTTGAATGCAGAAAACGTTGTCATGATTGGAGATTTTAATGCTAGAAGTGGATATGCAAGAGACTATTTGGAAGACTGTGCTATTATGAATGAATTAACTGATGAAGTATCAACAGTGCAGATAATGGACATGTTTGGAATTATAAAAGAGAGGTGCTCAATGGACCATGTTATGAACAATTTTGGCCGCAGTTTTATTGACTTTTGTATTAGTCAACGATTATTAGTAGTGAACGGCAGAATGGGAGAGGACGCAAGATTGGGTCGAGTAACTTGTAATAATGTGAGTTTGGTAGATTATGTACTAGCTTCGCCTAATGTTTTTCCGTCATTTTCAAAATTTCAAGTATGTGACTATAATGAATGTTTATCTGATGTCCATTGTCCTATATTTTTTGCCCTGTCAGATATCCTAATGGACAATGAACACGTTGAGAATGAAACTGAAAGCAATTATAACACTAGCAGTGTGTTGAAACCAATATGGAAAGTAGGAGCAAATCAGAATTTTGTAGATGAAATTGATGATAATAAAGTATTATTAGTGGAAGGGATATTAGTTTCCCTAATTGGTAGCGTAGAGGATGTAACTCAGGACCAGATCGATAATGTAATGAAACAAATAGAAGGAATTCTATCCGAAGCTGCCAATAAATTGAACATGCTTAGAAAGAATAAGCAGAAGAAAAAAATAAATACATGTAGCAGTAACGATGCACATAGCGGAGTTAAGAAAATTTGGTTTGATAACGAATGTAAACAGACAAGAAGGAAATATAGAAAAATAAAGAGAAAATTTAAAGCCCAACCAAATAACAGAGAGATCATACAAGATAAGGCCCAAGCATTCAAGGATTATAAGGGAACACTGAGTAAAAGTTATAATAGTTATTTAAAGCAACTACATAAGAAAATTCGAACAATGAAGTCTTCTGACCCCAGCAGTTATTGGAAATTGATAAGTGGATGTGACCAGCAGAAGAAACAAGCGATGCATGATATATCCCGTGAAGTATTTGTAAAACATTTTGAAAAACTTAGTAATGTATCTGAGCACGACTTGATTGATGTGCAAGATGATGTGCTTGATGACACAGACCTTATGAATGAACAATTGAATGTTGATATTACAAAGGAGGAGGTGATGATATGTGTAAACAATTTAAAGAATAACAAAGCTTGCGGATACGATGGTATTATAAACGAGTTTTTGAAATATTCCTCACCAAAACTATTAACTATTGTAACACGTGTATTTAACTTGATATTGCATACTGGGAAAATGCCTAAAGCTTGGACAGTGGGGTATATAAGCCCAATCTTTAAAGGTAAAGGCTCAACAGCCGACCCTGATAATTATAGAGGAATCAGTGTACTAAGTTGTTTTGGAAAACTTTTTACAAGTGTGATAAATAAAAGATTACATGCATTTCTGAATGACAATTCTGTGATCGGCAACGAACAAGCTGGTTTCCGAAAAGGCCACTCTACTGTAGACCACATTTTTGCACTACATTGTCTTATTGATATATTTTTACAACAAAAGAAAAAGTTATATTGTGCTTTCATTGATCTGCGTAAAGCTTTTGATTCTGTGCAACGCAATCTCCTGTGGCAGAAGCTGATGCAACGGAATATTAATGGTAAGGTATTGAATGTAATTAAGGACATGTATGATAAGGCAAAATTGTGCGTGAAGGTGAATAGTGTATTCTCCGAGGCGTTCACCTCAAACATCGGGCTTCTTCAGGGCAAAAATTTATCCCCGATTCTTTTCTCACTATTTTTAAACGACCTGAAGCAGTTTTTGGTTGAATATGATGTCAGCATAGAGTTGCCCCTGAAAAGAGCCCAAGAAATAGATGTTGAACGCATTAATGACTATATGTATGTGTTCCTGTTAATATATGCTGATGATACTGCTATACTTGCTGAAACACCTGGATAAATGCAAAAAGCCCTGGATGGACTAGATCGTTATTGTAAAAACTGGGGACTAAGCGTAAATATTGAAAAGACAAAAATAGGGTTTTTTTCGCGGGGAAAAATACGGAATATCCCAAATTTTGTCTTGAATGGAGTACCTGTCCAAGTAGTTTGGGACTATGTGTACTTAGGTGTACTATTTAATTATAATAACAAATTTCATAATGCCATGAAACGTCAATGTTTGATTGGTAACCGTGCAATGTTCTCGTTAATTCGAAAATGTAGAAAACTAAATTTACCAATTGATGTGCAATTGGATCTTTTTGAGAAGTGTGTACATCCAATTTTGTTGTATGGTTGTGAGGTGTGGGGATATGATTCATTGGACATATTGTCAAGGTTTCAATTGCGATTTTTAAAAATGCTTCTTGATGTATATAAAACTACACCCACTTGTATGGTTTACGGAGAGCTTGGTCGTTATCCAATTAGAATTGAGGTACAATGTCAGTTACTGGTTTATTGGTATAAACTGATGAAAGAAATGAACGATGGTGCGAATAAGATGTCTTGTTTAATGTTAAAACTACATTTGAAGTTGTACCATGTACAAAACGTTAAATTGCCCTGGCTGTCGCATGTCAATACTATGTTAAATAAGTTGGGTCTATCATATTTATGGACAACTCAGAGTCTTGCCGTCTCAGGTTTTAAAAACGTTGTAAAACAAAGGCTAAGAGATCAATTCCTGCAGGAATGGAACACTGACGTGAATGCCAACAGCTTGTGTTTTAATTACAGAATATATAAAAAGGATTTTTGTCTGGAAAGGTATTTGCTTTGTTTGCCTAGGAAACTCCAAGTTAAACTAGCAAAATTTAGAACAAGCAATCATAAGTTGCCAATACATCAGCACAGATTTTTTAATGTTCCTAGAAATGAAAGATTGTGTGACATGTGCGATAAAAATGAATTAGGTGATGAGTTTCACTATTTGTTCAGTTGTACCGACGAAAGTATAGTGTCTGAAAGAAGAAAATTAATTAGTCCTTATTACCGATCTCACCCAAATTGTTTAAAATATGAACAGCTAATGAATTGTAAATCTAAGATAAAACTAATGAAGCTAGCAAGATTTGTAGCCCATGTTATGATTTTAGTATGTTAGCGTTATATCTAGTTTCTTTATTGGTATGTATATATGAAACCTATTTTTCTTTTTGTTTGCATGTATGGAAGTGTATATTGCCAATTTAATTTGGTCGTATAGTATTGTTGTATTTGTCCGCTCAATTTATATACATATATTAACTGTCTGATTTGTTACCTTTTTTTTTTGTTAAAGTTATATCTTTGTTTCAAAGCCCTCTGGGCCCAAAACAATAAAATACTTGACTTGACTTGACTTGACTTGACTTGACTTGAAACCGGTAGCAGTCTTGGCTAAACAAAAACGGACCTTTTCAGGTTCAGCACTCCATGAGAATGCCCGTAAACGCACTTCGGTGACTTCTCAATCCTTTGAGGTTGTAGAACTCTCCTCGGGTTATTCTTGTTCAGTGTTGCAATCGGCTCCGAAAGGGTTTGATTCTCCAGTAGGCTGTCTGTGAAGAGTTCTTTCTAGATCTAATTCTTACCCCCTCCCTCCCCCCATTACCTCTAGTGTGCTCCCTGCTTTCAAAATTCCACGTTGGAATGTAGGCGGCGGAGACACACACAGAGTAAAGGATGATCTCCCTTGCTCATGACGTAATTTCTATGCATTCTCGCTCTTGACGTCTTTCTATATATATATATATATACCTCCCTTCTTTGTCTCTGTTACTTCAGTATGGGTATATATGTTGTATTTTTATAGCTCAATAAATACATCATGGACTCCAAAAAAGAATATGCAACACAACAGAAAGAAAATGTGTTCCCTCAATACTGTTTCGAACGTTTTCTCCGTGTCCCTGTCTACTGCAGACCGGTTTACAAGAACAAAAACCAAAACAAAACAATGTCTCCCTTGCACCCGGACAGCACACAGATAAAAACTTTCGTTTTATTTTTTCAGCGACGGTCACTTAGTTTAAGGTTGCAAAAGGGCCAAATCTCGCTGGCAACACTGTTTCACACTCCACAGATCGCAACAGTGCCGCTAGTAGTCTACACTTTGTGTTTGATGGTAGAATGGGATATACAGATTACAACACTCGTGGTTTTTTATATGGCTTGTATTTCAGTCAAGACCCAGCGGCTCGTGTCTCCCGATGATATTCATCCGCTGGGTCTTGACTGAAATACAAGCCATATAAAAAACCACTCGTGTTGTAACCTACATATATATCAATATATATCTCTCTCTATATATATATATGATCTCTCTTTCTCTCTCTTTCTCTTTCTCTCTCTTTCTCTCTCTGTCTCTCTCTCTCTGTATCTCTCTCTCTCTCTCTCTCTCTCTCTCTCTCACTCTCTCTTTCTATCTCTCTCTCACTCTCTCTTTCTATCTCTCTCTCTTTCTCTCTCTCTCTCTCAATGTCTGTCCGTCATCCATCCATCCATCCATCGATCTATCTGGGACTTCTAATTGTAATTCAACATTTGATAATAATGTATCAACAGGAAACCGTACATCGGGTCTGTACGAAGAAATCGACGAACTTGTCATTACTCAACGATTACAGCGGCCCCCTCTGGTAGATCGCCCACAAGAAACATCCTTTGCTGAGAGATCTGAGATCCGAGAACTCATTCCACCCACAACCCAACAGCCACAAAGCTCTCTGCCACAATCTCTGCAAGACAGGGCTCTTCCGCAGGTATCCGATACTGGAATGCCTGTGCACCGTTCTCTGTCTGAACGAGAAGAACAGCCCACTTCGCCAGAACCTTTGCAAGACAGGTCATTACCTGATCCTGAGCCGTGCCGGAATCCCATCGCCCAGCATCATTCCAACGAACCAGAAGACAGATCTGCACGACCTGTGTTTCCTGATGCCGGAGTGTCGATTTCCATCATTGTCCAGCACAATCAACAACCTGCCACACCAGGCCCCCAGCACGACAGTCCGATGTCTCCAGCAGACGATGATGTGTCCACATCTTCTGGCCAGCAGTCTGACCAACACCAACAAGAAGAGACCGATATGACTCCACTTCGCACACGGAATAGCTATGAACATGACTATACACCAATGCAACGATCGGGTAGCATTGAACTCCACAGGTACTCATACCCGAAACATTCACTGCCTAACGCACATCAACAATCTGCTTCATGTGATCCAGTTGGTTCTTCGTCCAAGGACGACTGCTATCTACATCCCGTGTCTGACAAACAGCCTCACATTACCTGCTCCAAAGATGACGACCTGCATCCCGTTTCTGAGAACCACCCCAAACAATCACGCTCTCAAGATGACTGTCTGCATCCCGTTTCTGAGAACCACCCCAAACAATCACGCTCTCAAGATGACTGTCTGCATCCCGTTTATGACAACCGCCCCCAACGATCACGCTCTAACGATGAATACCGGCATCCCGTTTCGGACAACCGCCCCCAACCATCACGCTCTAACGATGACTACCTGCATCCCGTATCGGACAACCGCCCCCAACCATCACGCTCTAACGATGACTACCCGCATCCCGTTTCGGACAACCGCCCCCAACCATCACGCTCTAACGATGACTACCTGCATCCCGTTTCGGACAACCACCCCCAACGATCACTCTCTAACGATGACTACCTGCATCCCGTTTCGGACAAACGCCCCCAACGATCACTCTCTAACGATGACTACCTGCATCCCGTTTCGGACAAACGCCCCCAACGATCACTCTCTAACGATGACTACCTGCATCCCGTTTCGGACAACCGCCCCCAACGATCACGCTCCAACGATGACTGCCTTCATCTCGTTTCATACAAACGCCCTAAATGATTAGGATGATTAATTCCATCATCCTGTTTGGGATTACGCTCAGCTTAAACATGCCTCAACGTATGTGTGTGTGTTTTTAAGAGCTTACTGAATAAATGTCTGAAAATGGGAAAACAAAATCTTCTAATTGAAAAACCATTCTTGAAGAGTATTCCTCTTCTTTCAAGTAGGTTTAGTCAATCACAATTTCAAAGAAGAATATTTGGCTAACCACCAAAGGTTTCACATTTATTCGGCTAACTTTAACATCCGACAGTCCATGTGCATGTGCCATGTGCTAATACACAACAAAACACTCACCGTCCAAAATCCATTAAAACTGATTTGTTTTGGAAGTTTGTTTCTGCGTTTTTGTTGCACAATTCTGCTTTGTGAATTATAAACACATATGCTTTTTTGGACATAGCAACCAGTTGACCTATTTATCTGACTGATTCATCTCAAAATATAATGTTTTTGTTGTGAAATAAGCATCAATATTATTCCCTAGGCATAAGGCTTCGCAACGGCTCCTTTATATATTTGCACTGAATGCTTTAAACTGTACGTATCGGCCGGGAGCAGGGAGCGATCATTCAGGGAACAGTTCCTACTATCCCATTGCTGGCACAGTTACCGCGACTGGCCAGTTAGTACCTGTATCGACAATGAATATGTTTCCCTGACATATTCGTGTTTTACCTATTTACACTTACATTGTTCAACCAACACTTCCATGCAAACTGAAGATATCTGCACAGTTAAGACATAAGACATAAGACTTTATTTCAACCATGTGCAGTACACTAGGGACATGTTTTGGCCAGAGTACAATCAATCAATCCATACACACCCTTCCAAACATCGCTTGCAATCTCAGTCACACACACACTCTCACGCACGCCCGCATACATTCCCCACACAAAACCCACAACAGCACACACGCACAAGCATGCTCCTCCTTAACAAAGCGTATTTAACCATCAATTATACATATGCGTAAAATAAACAGTATAGGAGTATCAGTAAGAATTATATAATTATGTATCAGACATCAGTTATGACGACCATAACTAAAATCACAAGTCCTTAATAATTTTAAAACCAAAACATTTATTACAATACTACGCTGGGTAGGTGAACTTTAAGAAATATGGTATTTAAAGGCTTGACGGCTGTGTCTCCCAACAAAATACCAGGACATAAACCTTGAGTAAAAGCTCAATTTTTACTAAGAACAGCAGTTAAAGGACTTAAGGAGCCAGGACACGCACTGCACTTGGATAAAAAACTGTCTCTGAAACGCGTGGTGCGTGTCCTGATCGAGCGAAAACGCCTGCCCGAGGGTAGGGGCCGGAACAACTTGTAAGCAGGGTGCAAGTTGTCTGCCAGAATCTTGTTGACCTTCTGAGCGCTTCGGTATGTGTATATGGAGGCAATGGAAGCTGTTCGTACAACTCTGCTTAGGTTGATCTGCTCTGCCTCAGTAGCCCTACTGAACCAGACAGTGATGGAAAAAGACAGGATACTTTCAATCGTGGCCCTATAGAATTGGATTAAGATTTCTTGCTTCAAGCCGAATTTTTTTAACTGGCGTAGAAAGTAAATGCGCTGCTGGGCCTTTTTGATTATTTGTTTTGAGTTTAGCTCCCACGTGAGGGTATTAGAAAGAGTGGTGCCCAGAAATTTGAAGTGTTCGACAGTGTCGACATTTTGATTTTTGATTGATAGAGGAGTCAGAGGGGTCTTTTTTTTTCCTGAAATCTACAATCATTTCTTTAGTCTTTTGAACATTAAGTTGTAGGTTGTGAGCATCGCACCAGTCGACCATAGCCCTAATCTCTTCTCTATAAGCAGATTCGTCAGAGTTGCGAATTAGTCCCTCAATAGTTGTGTCATCAGAAAACTTTAATATACGCTTGCACATGCGACTCATTGACGCAATCGATCACCACAACAAGTATAGTTCTGAAAGGAAAACGAGGAAACATTTATAAGCCCGGTCTGTCTGACCTTTATAGCTCGCGAATGTACGGTAAATGATCGTGCTATATATATTGTTTGTTTGAAACTTACGTTATCAGCTTAATGCATAGAAGACACAAAGTAGGGGAGTGAGATAGGGGGAGGGAGAGTTTGAGAGAGAGAGAGAGAGAGAGAGAGAAGGAGAGAGAGAGAGAGAGAGAGAGAGAGAGAGAGAGAGAGAGAGAGAGAGAGACAAAAAAGTGTTCAGAAATAACAACACGTTATTGTTTGTAGATATGTAAAGATATACTTAGAATCAGTTTTTGCCTGTGCATAATTATATTCAATGTACTTAAATCCAACTTCCTTGCTAATACATGCATACTTTATTGCCGATAACTGCATTACTACATGTATATATCTATATTTAATTATATACGCCGTATTTCAATACCTGATTTTGGTAACTTTATTATAGCTGTATGTGTGTGCTTTTTGTGTTCGCTTGTTCGCTTGTTTTAACAACGAGGTTAAGATTATTACCTTATCTGATGTTTGTGTTTTAGTCAGCGATGGAGGTTTTGTAGAAGCATAAGCAGCTTTCTGACGTTGTACCAAGCTGGACTGAGAGCTAAAGATGTGCAGGTTGTCTGCAACAGTTTTTTTGTATTTGTTTATTTCTTTAAGTTTGGAGCTTTTGGTATTCTTTGGTTTGAATGTAATCAATACGTGTATGTGTTCTGTACTTCAATGTCTGAGAATTAGAAACAAAGGGAAGTTTCAGATTATGTACTGTCATGTTCACTGTTTTTTAGTTTTTTTAACGTGAGTCACGCAATGTCTTGATGAATGCAATTGTTTTTGCCTTCCTTGTGTAAGCAGAGTGGGTCATTATGGCTTCTTGCCTGTACACATAATATGTATGTGTTGTTTAATTTCCGAGTGTGTTTATTTATATTGCTGTTGTTGGTCGTGTTTAATTTTGAATATCTAAGCATGACTTACACGAGACTTAAACTATGTTGACAGAGTGTCATTCCACTCTGTTTGGGTGCACCTAGATGTGTATATAGCTGGCCGATATTTAACGAATTCTTAATTGTATCAACAAGAGATCATAGTGATCTTGTGTCATGTGGCTGTTTGTTGAGCGGGTGATAATTTCATTTAGATTTTGTTTATGATACCTGACATTTGTTTTTAGCTTTCTTCATGTCTTTTAAGATCATTTTTGAATCATTGTAGACTGCCAGCCAATGACTCGGGTGAAGTACTTGATACAGTTATGGCAAACATTTGCTATTTTTTTCTGTACAAATGTGTACATTTTTATGTTCGCACTGAAAACCTGAGCTGGTAAAAATGTACTGATGCTTACATGTTGATATTTCTGTACGTATACCCCTCGGACTCATCCCCCCCCCCCCACCCATCCTCCCATCGCCGCCCCCACGCTGACTATACTTATAAACATATACTTATGTGTAAGGTGTATGTAGATTCTGAAACTTTGTAATGACTGTTCCACAAACATCTGGTTTGAGCCCTTGTGCACTCAATCAGAAGCTCTAAATTTGAAGATAGTTTGTGCATGTTGTTCAACATATGCTGCTCTACTACACAAGGCAAAATCCTTCCCGTGTAAACGATGTGGGTCACCATCTCATATCTGGCTATGCTTTTACATGGGGTAAAGTCATCCCCTGTCTTGGACATATACCAAACATCAGAGGCTTGGGATCTTTCTCTACAGAGTGATTTTTAATAAACTATTTTCTTAAAAAGCAATTATTCATAAGAAACAGTCGGAAAGCTGATTTTGGTATATCAGTGTTCAAGTATACATCGGGATGATCTCATCCCACTTCTGAGAGAGTGAGCAGAACGTTTCTGTTATTTTCTGTTTCTACAACTGGTCGCTTAAACACAGGTTTTGGCCTGTTGTTGTATTTATCTACATGGAATTCTAATATTTGTTAGAAGGTATTGTGTGCACGTTCTGTCATAAAATATGCTGTTGTCTTAAGAAACTAATATCTTGTAACGCCTTTGCAAGTATGTAAATACATTTGTTTTGCTCAAAAGTCACATGAATTCCATAGTTGATGAAGTGCAAAAGTTTGTGTTTAAAATATATGTATTTGTGTGTATGTGTGTGTGTGTGTGTCTGTCTGTGTGTATGTGTGTCTGTATGTGTGTCTGTGAGTGTGCGTGCGTGCGTATGTGCGTGCGTGCGTATGTGTGTGTATGTGTGTGTGTGTGTGTGTGTGTGTGTGTGAGTGTGTGTGTGTGTGTGAGATAGAGAGATAGAGAGAGAGAGAGCGAGAGAGATAAAGAGAGAGAGAGAGAGAGAGACAGAGAGAGAGCGAGAGAGCGAGAGAGCGAGAGAGATAAAGAGAGAGAGAGAGAGAGAGAGAGAGAGAGAGAGAGACAGAGAGACAGAGAGACAGAGACAGAGCAACAGAGAGAGAAACTAGAGAGAGAGAGAACTCAGAACTCAGAACTCAGAACTGTATTACATAAGGATAAAGGTTTTAGGCTTAGCCTAATCTTCCAACCTGTCCTTGGAACATACTACAGAGAATAATTGTAAACGAAAGCAAAGACTGCGCACATACACACACACACACATCCACACACACACCCTCGTTTACACACACACGCACACACAAACTCACACACACTTACACACGCACACACACACACACAGAGAGAGAGAGAGAGAGAGAGCGAGAGAGAGAGAGAGAGAGAGAGCGAGAGAGCGAGAGAGAGAGAGAGAGAGAGAGAGAGAGAGAGAGAGAGAGAGAGAGAAGGTGAGCATGAAAGAAAGAACAATAACACACATTCAATTGTCTAAAGCCACAGCCCCTCACAATTGTGGTTAAAATAACAGTAATAATATGCACATCGATAACTTGCAATGATGCATACAATGCAACAATACATTAGAACCCGTGTCATTGATGACCTTTTACTGAAGCTGATAAATATAAGGGCTTTTCTCTTCTGTAGCATTAGGAGCACATATCTGCTGGAGCTTTTTATCGAACTATTAACATGACATAACACACACACACACACACACACACACACACACACACACACACATACACACACACACACACACACATACACACACACACACACACACACACACACACACACACACACACACACACGCACGCTGTGAGCAGTTCCGGCCCCTTGATCGTATTCTCTGATTCATCATTCATCATGGTGGACATCCCCAACAGGGCCAAGACATTTAAATGAAAACAGGACATTTCTCCACTGGGAGTGCATATAATTTAAAGGTCAGTTTGTTTTGCCTGTATCAGATGAAAGGGTATTGTTTCCTCGTGTGTGTGTGTGTGTGTGTGTGTATGTGTGTGTGTGTGTGTGTGTGTGTGTGTGAGTGTGTGTATGTGTGTGTGTTTGTATGTGTGTGTGTGTGTATGTATGTATGTATGTATGTGTGTATGTATGTATGTGTGTATGTGTGTATGTGTCTGTCTGTCTGTCTGTCTGTCTGTCTGTCTGTCTCTCTGTCTGTCTGTCTGTGTGTGTGTGTGTGCCTGTGTGCCTGTGTGACTGTCTGTCTGTCTGTCTGTGTGTGCCTGTGTTTGTGTCTGTATGTGTGTGTTGTGATGTTAACGATGGCATGAGTATGCTATGATTGTGCTGACGGTTGAACTGGACTTTCCCCCAAGGATGGTCTTTTATGTGCATTGATAATCTTCCTTGTCGAACAATCTGGCTTTAATTCTTGCCATCGGGCGGCTACATGCGTATGTGTAAGCCAGACTGGAACAAAATGTCATTGTTACAGCGGTGACAAGCACGATGCATACTGAGTCGTGATGGTGTCGGTCATAAAAACAATGATACTATTTTGTTCTGTATTGCTGTGGTTTCCTTGGTTACCAACAACTACTGGTCAAGGTGAGTATAAGTAAAGTAGCATTTTATCAACCTTTTTGTTACTTCAAATTTAGTACTCCGCATTGGGTTTTATGGAGAGTGTTGCTTTATAAATCATGTTGTATGCTTTAGACTGTACTCGCCTTTTCATTAACACATGCTCTTATTGTGGCACGTTCGTTTTTCCTTCGTATCCTACAGATTAAAACCATTGACTCTCAGAATAGCATAGCAACATGTAATTGATTAACATTTTGAGAACAAAATGGGGAAAAAGGTATATGTCCAATGTAAAGATTGCTACTTGTCCCGGGAAAAGCCTGGACGGATCCGTTGAGATTTATACAATGGTTTACAGGGAGACACAGGTTTGTTCGCGTGCTTGTTCCTGTTGTCATGCCGTATCTCTTTTCGCGTTCATTTTCGAATTTAGTAACGAACTTGTGTGTGTACTTTTTGTTGTATTACTTTTCCTTATTTACTTATTTGTCAACGTTTTACAAGTTATTAATGTTGCTTGTTCTGCGTGCGGTTCGTACTGCTTTAGGGAATAATGATAGTGGCAACTTAAAAGTTTGGGAGGAAAAGAAGAAGAAGCAAAAGCGGAAAAAGAAGAACAAGTAGAACAGGAAGAGAAAAACAAAATAATAATAATAAGAAGAAGAAGCAGAAATGGATGTTTCATCATTTTTAGAAATTGTTTTTGCCCTGCAGAGACATGGGGGTGTACAGAGTACAGATGGAAGTGTAGCAACCACCACTGTATCTGGATGTCATTTAGATGCGATGGAAAAGACGACTGTGGAGATAACAGTGATGAAGAAAACTGTGGTACGTATCTCTCGTTGTGAGTGTTTTCTGTTGCTTGCTGGTGTGTTCGTGTTGGTGTGTTTCTTCACGTGTATGGGTCATTCTATAAAACTGTGTACCAAAAGAGTGACATGCATCGTGAAAATTAAAAGTGTCTAAATAGGTTGTTTTTATAGTTTATGGGAACGGTATAGACGTAAGCCACGGTGCCATGCTAAAGAACACATAAGTTGATGCTTTTTGGATACGAAGGGTGATCTGAAAGGTGTGTAATATCACACATGTTTAATGTTACATGGGATCCAAACACACAATATAGATAACATATAGCCATAAGCTATACTAGGAGTCATGCAATGCTTGTGAGAAATCATGTGCAGCCGACATCCAGGCACAGACAGCCAAACCATAGACATCTCTGTTAAACTTGTTTTGTGCGTCATCATAAATTAAAAGGATATATTTGCACAGTCAATGCCCAATCCTTTCGCAAACAATCGAGTCGCACTTTTTAATGTAAAAAGAGACCATTTTTGCGACCATATTTATGTCGTTATTCATAGAAAAAGTGAATGCTCTCTAATTGCTTTCTTCAACATATTCCAAAGAGTATAATATACTCTTTGGAAATACGTTGAAGAAAGCAATTAGAGAGCATTCACTGTTTATGTCCTAAAACAATGTACTGCTGATTTAAAATCAACACAGCACAGGTTATAAATAAGATGTGCAGCTTTACAACCAGTTGACACATTTCGCCTTCTTATTACAAGTGACATATAGAAATAATCGAATCCTTTCTTAGTTGGTACAAACATTACCCTTCCTTTACCATAGATCTGAGTCAAATCAGCAAGACAAAGGACAACATTCCGACCAAATAATTCACTTTTGTTGGTGTGGGGGGGGGGGGGGGGGGTAATATAAGCTGGTGAAATGAATTTGATATCCGATGCAACTAAAATTCGCTGCTCAGTTTGCACAGTCAAATCTTCCGGATGTAAAAGCTGATTAAGTAGCACCAGGCAGGGAATACGTTATGTGTTTCCTCACTAGCAAGCAAATAAGCTTCTCAATCGCAGAATTTCCTTCTCTCTATTTTGAAACAGCATTTTGATCTTATTATCTTCTTTTCATCGGCTTGGGAAAGAGAAAATATAGTTGAGTGTGTTCCCGTTTTTATGAAAGCGCCAACGTGTTATTTTGCTTAACTCTTACAACTTTCAGAAGACTAGACTACCAAGAATAGCCTAAGACTTGACAAAGAGACACCGAAAAAACATTGTCGCAAACAGATTCAAAATTGATTGCATCGTATTCTTCATCAACTTCTGAATCTAAAAACATATATATACTATGTTTACTCCTAAACTGTGATCAGAATTAACGAAAATAGGTTCAATAGTGCTACGATTAAAATGTAAGAAATCGATCCAAAAATGGTTTCATCTTATTTTTGATCATTTCCTGATTACAAAAAACATATACCGTATTTTACGGACTATAAGGCGCAACTTTTTTTCTCAAGCTTGACCCCTGTGGCTTATTGAACGGAAGCGCCCTATGTGTTGTTAAAATAGAAATCCCAGGCTAAGTTTCATATCAGACATTAAAGAGACCGCCAAGGTACCAGTCAAACAACTTGTGATAATGCATGTTTCAGCTACTAAGTACTACCCTGGCCAAGTTTCCTCTCAAGACATCAAAGAGACCGCCCAATAGGTTAAACTCGGTTAAACTCGGTCACTGAACCCGGTGCAGGAAGTGTTTCCTCTCTCAGATATGACAGGGGAACCACCTCTCATAGCTAAAACTGGGTCCTTGACCCCTGGGAAGAAGGTCAATGTCTATAAACAAGGCCACCCAGCTATCACAATGGACCTGCCTTTGATCTCCCGAAACACACAGAGCACACATTATTCCACTCTGTATTCTTCCTTTGATGTGCGGCTTATAGACCGGAAGCGCCTAATGGGATGTTTTTCTCAATTTTACCTCATAAGTGGGGGTTGCGCCCTATATAACGAAGCGCCTTATAGTCCCGAAAGTACGGTAGATATAATATGTTTTATTCAAAACAAGCTCAAAAATGTAAAATAATACAGAAAAGCGCGCTTTCCTGCTTACCGCAGTACGCTATTGCGCTATTCTGCCTCGTCAATTTCACTTCGTGTTGCACGGAAAAACACTTCGTGTTGCACGGAAAATCACCCCCCGCGGGTTAGGGGGAAGAATTTACCCGATGCTCCCCAGCATGTCGTAAGAAGCGACTAACGGATTCTGTTTCTCTTTTTACCCTTGTTAAGTGTTTCTTGTATAGAATATAGTCATTTTTTGTAAAGATTTTAGTCAAGCAGTATGTAAGAAATGTTAAGTCCTTTGTACTGGAAACTTGCATTCTCCCAGTAAGGTAATACATTGTACTACGTTGCAAGCCCCTGGAGCAAATTTTTGATTAGTGCTTTTGTGAACAAGAAACAATTAACAGGTGGCTCTATCCCATCTCCCCCCTTTCCCCGTCGCGATATAACCTTCGTGGTTGAAAACGACGTTAAACACCAAATAAAGAAATAAAGAAAAAGAAAAGCACGGAAAAACTGCCGCGGGGATTGACGAAGCTGTATTGTCTCGGTTAAAAAAAATGCCGTGCGTTCAGTTTCATTCTGCGATTTCAACAACTTGACTAAATGTAGTAATTTCGCCTCACGCGACTTGTTTGGCTTGTTATTTTATATTGCTTAGATTTTCAGATGGACAACGGGTACAACATATATACTCAATTATATTCAATTATTCTTGGTTGTTCCATAGACCAAATAGCCTGGACCGCCAACTCGTCACGTGACCCTTCGAGGTTACGACGCTCGACTTTCACAGGGGCGCTTAGCGTCCGGTTTGAAAGACGGCCAGATCGGTCAAGGGAATGAAATGAAATGAAAATGAAAAGAAAGCACGCTCCAGTTATTTGTGACAATGGGAGGTGACAATGGACTGGATTTTCCAAAACTCCAAACTAAACTTAACAAAACTCATCGAAAAACATGTTCCATATGCACTTTAGCTGAGTTTATTTTAGCATTTTCAGAACTTACCTCGGCAACTTCGTCCATGTTTACAATCGACACCGGATATGACATCCCCCTGATTTCTAAAGGCCAAGAAGAGCGGGGTAGTAGTTGCGCTGAGAAGGATAGCACGCTTTTCTGTACCTCTCTTCGTTCCTAAATGCGTGAGGCCGCTACCTCGTAATAGAGAGACAGAGCGGAGAGAGAGCTAGTTGGCGGTCCAGGATAAATGGTCTATGGTTGTTCATAATCGTTGATTACTATACCTTCATACGGGATGCTTTCAATCAAAAGGGAATTGGCGATGTCCGGCTTACAAGTGGAAGTGCAACAACAACCGCTGTATATCAATGTATTTCCGCTGTGATGGAACCAACGACTGCGGTGATGGAAGTGATGAGAAGAAATGTGGTATGTGAAGTGATGTGATGTGTTTGCTTGCGTGCGTGCGTGTGAGCGGGCTTAGGAACGTACGTACGTGTGTGTGTGTGTGTGTGTGTGTGTGTGTGTGTGTGTGTGTGTGTGAATGTGTGTTTGTGAATGTGTGTGTGTGTATGTGTGTGTGTGTGTGTGTGTGTGTGTGTGTGTGTGTGTGTGTGTGTGTGTGTGTGTTAGGTTGTATGTGTGTTTGTATTTGCGCGCACGTATCTGCGCGTGTTTGTGCTTGTTTGTGTAAGGGTTTCAAGTGTTTTAAACTTTGAGCGCATTTGTCTTTCTGATTTTGAGTTCTACACAATTTATTGTATTTGTCTGTCTTTATTGGTACATGTATAAGCATTAATCAAGTCGCGAAAGGCGAAATTACTACATTTAGTCAAGCTGTCGAACTCACGGAAAACAACTTGAACGCACTGCATTTGTTCACCAAGACAATACAGCTTCGTCAATCCTCTCGAGAAGGAAATCGCTCACTTCTCACGTGCAAAACGCAGTGAAATTAACAAGCCAGATTAGCGCGGTAGACTATTGTGCTAAGCATGAAAGCGTGCTTTTATGTATTCTTGTTAACTTTCTGAGCATGTTTTGAATACAACATATCATATAAACATATATATATGTTTTTGGAATCAGGAAATGATAAAGAATAAGATGAACTCATTTTGGATCTATTTCTTAAATTTTATTCGTAGTACTAATTAATCTATTTTCGTAATGTGTGATAACAATTCAAGAGTAAACACAACATATGCATATTTATTTTTAGATTCAGAATTTGACGAAGAATACGATGCAATCAATTTTAAATTTGTTTGTGAAAATTTGATTTTAATGACAACTTCAATGAGCAAACTCATACATTAATTTTTTAAGTCTCTAAGCTAAAATACAACAACAAAGTCCGGGCTTCGTCAAAGATTACTTGACCAAAATTTCAACCAATTTGGTTGAAAAATGAGAGCGTGACCGTGCCTCATCAACCTTTACAAAACGCCGGATATGACGTCATCAAAGACATTAATCAAAAACATGAAAAACACTTCTGGGGATATTATACCCAGGAACTTTCATGTGAAATTTCATGAAGATCGGCCCAGTGTTTTTTCTCCGAATCGCTCTGCACGCACACACATACATACATACATGCATACATACATACATACATACATACATACATACATACATACATGCATACATACATACATACATACATACATACATACATACATACATACATACATACATACATACATACATACATACATACATACATACATACATACATACATACATACATACATACACACATACATACATACATACATACATACATACATACATACATACATACATACATACATACGTGTGAAATTACTTTTTACGACGAGTATACATCTTTCTTTCACAGGGCGAGCCAGATTTGTCTGCCCACGCTTTGTAATGGAAGACGATGATGTTTCCTGTGTGTGCAAATTGGACAATAATGATCGTGCCCGAACCAGAGTGGTATTTGGACATTCACATGATGGCAAACTTAACTTGGCTAATGTCCAGCGTGCAGACAACAGTACACAATACACATGTAGCATTACAGGTCTACATGTCCGATTAGCGCAAGCAGTCTACACTCTCCGTGTTGCACGCAAGTATCTGTAACTCTAAATACTTCACGCTTTGAAAATAATTCAATTGCCTAAAACAGGAATGATACTATTGGGCGTGGTCTGGGTTTCAATGTTATTTATCATCTTGTATATTGCTCTTCAAATCTAGTGTTTAATGTACATCCATTATGCTATAAACTTATTATGATCTTTAATAATTTGACGACCAATTAAGGGTAACTATCTATTTGACAGTTTTCTGTTATCACCACATGATTCTTAGGGTTGCTCTACCACATGTTCCAACGCGACTAACGTTCGTCTTCAAATATTGCAGTGTGAGTGCTGCACCTTCCCCTGCAAACAGCGTCATAATTAGCACACACAAGATAATTAGCAAATAAGCAAAAATCATCATTGTTAACGTGTGTACGCACATTTATGTAGCTTGTGTATAACGTTGCATGTATTTATCTTAATCTGTGTATTTGTCTACATGTCAGTTTTCTTAGTCTGGACAGAAAAATTACCTGACCGGATCGCTTTTTGTGTTTTATCAGATGGCCCATACACAACACGTATGAGTGTTGGTCCACCACGCTTTTACACCAACGGATCGCAAACGCTGATCATGACATGCAACGCCGCTGATGTGTATCCCACGCCGTACTACACGTGGAGTGGTGTTACCTGTGAGAACGAGTTACCTGATAACACCTGTACCTTCACACCTGATCCTGCAGCTGATGATCTCAAGAATGTGACCTGCGCGGCAACGTCTGTAACGCTGAAGAGAGCTGCTTCAAAAACAGTTCAACTCAAGCTTTCTTGTATGTATGCTAACATTATCAAGAAAACGAGAGAAAAAAACAGCCAACAAAAAAGCAACCACGCGATCAAAACTGTGTAGCACGCACGCACACACACACACACACACACACACACACACACACACGCACACAAACACACCCACCCACTCACGCACGCACGCACGCACACACACACACACACACACACACACACACACACACACACACACACACACACACACACACACGCACTTACACACACACACGCGAATCAAATGTTGCGTTCCGTGACAAGTTTGTACAATTAAAAAAGCATGTTGTTTATGCTACCAATTTTGTTTGTTTATTGTGGATGAATGTGCACATATATCTACGAATTGGTTTATCATTGCAGTGTCGAGCTTCTGTGAAACGTGGGTAGTCAAGTAAAAGCCAATGAGGCTGCATGATTATTTGATGTGTGGAATTATCGCGGCTTTGGATTCGTGTTTCCGAGGACAACGCTTGTAAGCATTTACTCTCAAAGACCCAATCAATGTTGATAATTAATGCGGCGACTCATGGTCAATTTGCAACTCATCTCTGTTATTGCAAAATTCAGAAAACACTTACAAGAAAAGGAATTATACCAAAAACTTACGGAACTCACAAATACGAGCGCAGCTCTGTACATGTTCAGACTGTAGTGGAGGAGTGGAAGGGTAGTAGAAGTAGGTACGAAGCCCAAGTCCAAGCGTCTTGTTTCAACTTTTTATTCAAGAAAACAATGCAAGGAAACGTAGAGGCCGAAGGCGAAACCCGTAGACAGCAAAGCAAGTGTAGTGTCGTGTTCAGCTGCTAGGAGCGAATGCATCCTCATGCCGGTGTCCGGCCTATACTTATAGCCCCGGCGCGGACTGCACAGAAAGCACCGTCCGCCGAGAATAAAAATCGCCTGAATACGGCCAGAAACACGGAATCTGTGTTTCTTACACTTGCTTTACCCTACGTTATTTAAACAAATACATAACCAATCATAACAAACAATACATCAAATTAAAGCTACGACCTTTAGCTTTCTATTGCAATAGATCACATTTCGGAAAAACTTATATTTATTTAGTAGGATGCAAAAACAATGGTCCTAGTGAAGGCACTGAACCAACTTCAGTGCGGAAAATTACAAAACTCTCTAAACTGGAATAATGGACAAACTCATAAATCATACAGATAAAAAGAAGAACCCTAGACAAACATCATGATATGCGTTACTTGGGGGAAAATTATACATTGACTTAGTACGAAGCGGTAAAGTCCGAAAGTAAATGGAATCGGCTAAATTCCTGCGCGAGTACCTGTCTGCATAAATTAGCAATCTTTGCAGAGGAACCAAGCATCACTCATTACAACCAAATCCTTATAAACAAACTAAAATCATATGCAACATAGGTACGGGATATGTAATAGTGATACAAAAATGACAAAACAATGATTGAAAAGACAAAGATGAGTTTGTGAGAATCAATTTCTCTCGACGATGCATGAAAACCGGTCAAGGTCAGAGTGACGCTTTGGTCAGTTCGAAGCATTATCGTAAATAACACAATAATATGCAGCCATCCAGCCTAATCAGTGACTTCTATGCAAACCTAAATATAATTAGGACCGTATCAAAGATAAAAGGGACTTTGAAAGATAGAAGTTAGGTAGATATATAAAGAAAGGTATTGTATTAGAATTTGCGCCGGCAAGGTGCGCGCGCAGCATCGTATCGTCTGCTATGGGATGGGTTATCCCGTTTGTACTGTACACAAGGCTGTTTCGCTATGCGATGATTAGAGTGTTTAGGGTAGCGAAGTGCACTTTGCTACATCCCCCCCAACTCTTTTACATATCAGCGGCCGCGCTGATTTTAAGAAAAACAGGAAAGCCTAAGGGCTGAATTTATCAAACCATCTTAGATTATCCAAAAAGAGAAAAATTGCGAAAACTTTGCCTATGACTTTCACATATGTCACTGAGAAAATCGACAGTTACAAAAACATGTTCTCGTGATCAGTACCAGCTTTGCTAAATCAAAAGTGAGGCCTGCATTTTACAAAGTGTCTCACATATGATCAAAGTACTGCGTCAAAAACATAAAAGTGCAAACAATCAGGAATTTCATGGGAAAACATTGCTACATTTATCAAATTTTCTCCACTGAGAAAAAGTAACACAAAACCAAACAAAAATGCAACCTTCATCCCCACCAATCCGTTTAGTTGATAATATAGGATTTCTCTTTCAATGTGCGCTGTTGTATGCACAAGCTCAACACTCACAAAAACTCTCGCTCACGGCTTTACAGTGAAGGCATCTTACTATATCACCACGTCATGAGTTAGATACGAGTTCATTACCCAAAATATATGTGTCAACCATAATTCCCGTTCACCAATTGTGGGGGTTTCTGCGCCTAAATCGTAAATAGGTAGCTTTACGGGCCAATGGCACTGAGGGCTTAACTTTGGACTTTTAACCGACTACTACTCAGACCTTACTGATCTCCAGAAATAATATGTGATGAAAACGGGGAAAAAAATCGCAACGATACACATGGGTTACGATACACTCGCGAGTTTTATGTGCAAAACATTATTTAGCCCAGTTGAATGCTAGTACTAGTAGAATTGTTCTTTAGCTGAATAAGTCAAATTCAGCCTACCGAGTAAACGATCATTCAAAAAATAAAATCAAGTTAATTGTTACCTTGCATGCAAGCAATTCGTTGTGACCGGCGAGGTGCTGGTACCGGTTGAGCAACAGGTGCAGGAGGAGGCACAGCAACCACAGCCGGACCCGCAAGAGCCGCAGGTCTGGGCCTTGGAAGTGTGATCCAGAGTTCGTCATCACTGTCACTCTCAGAGTCTGTTTCACTCGGCACTGAGGTAGCCGAAGACGGTGTATCTTCGTCGTGATTGTCAAGAGTCTCGGAGGCTGGCAGCAAGTCCTTTCTATTGACCGCTCGCTCCGCGCCACCAGCTAAAGGCGCGACGAGGTAGACGTGCTGATGCTCAGCGACGCGGCAGGTCACCCTGTAGATGTCTGGCTTCCAATAGTCCTGGATTTTGTTGCGCCCCAGGACCCGGTTCCGCAGGTAGACGTGGTCACCAACGTTGAGGCCGTGGTCTGCAGCGCGTCTGTCAGTGAGCGCTGTCCTCTTGACCACCGCCTGTTGAAGGTGGTCAAAGGCCTTCTGATGAGCCTCTGTCAGACGCAGGCGATGTTGCCGCACCCAGTCGATGGTGCCGCTGGCTGCTGGGGCTGGGAAGCCCAACATGTCGTCAACGGGCAGCCTGGGTTGTTGCCCGAAGAGCAGGAAGTGTGGTGCGAAGCCCGTGGACGCATGGGGTGTGTTGTTGTAGGCCTGGACCAGCTCCGGGAGATGAAGGGGCCACCTGGTCTTCTGCTCGTGGTGCAGGGAGCGTAACAGGTTATGCATTGACCTGTTAAACCGTTCGCACTGGCCGTTGCCTTGCGGATGATACGGTGTGGTGCGACTCTTTTTGATGCCGTACATGTCGCAGAGTTCCTTTATGAGTTTGGATTCAAAGTCTCTGCCCTGGTCACTGTGGATTCGCTCCGGAACCCCGAAGCGCTGGAACCAGTTGTTGACCAGGACTTTCGCCACCGTCGCAGCTTCTTGATTCCTGGTGGGAATCGCCTGTGTGAACTTGCTGAAGACATCAGTGAGGACGAGGACGTTCTCGCGGTTGTCGCTGGCAATTTCTAGCTTGGTGAAGTCCACGGCGAGGACCTGAAGAGGGCGGCTGGCCAGCAGAGGCGTAGAAGTGGTGTGGGTCGTCGAGGGGAGACGACCCATACAGCAGCGCTGACAGTTGTCGAGGTACTGCTTCACCTGGCTGTACATTGCTGGCCAGTAGACCCGGGACCGAAGAAGCTGCATGGTTCTGTCGTAGCCCTGATGACCCATGTTGTCGTGTAGCATGGCTAGGACATCTGGACGGAGCGTTGACGGCAAGACGAGCTGGAACTGGGGCCCGTGGATGGAGTCCGTTACCTTTCTATAGAGGACGCCATCTCTCAGATAGAGACGGTCGTGCTGTTGTACAAGACTGCGCAGCTGACGGTCTTGGCCTGTGGCAGGTTTGGTGGGCCAGGTCGTTAAAACAGGCCCGATGGTGGTGTCTTCCCTCTGAAGCCGTTGTAGTTCTGTGGACGACAGCCGAGGGAAGATTGTCTCAGGCTCTGCTTTTGTGTCTGGATGATGGAAGGCGGGAGCGACGTCTGGGATGGCGGCAGCCTGTCGCTCGCAGCAGATTTGTTGCGCTGCTGCCAATTCAGGGGGGAGGGAGGTGGACGTCGTGGGAGAGGGAAATGACGGGGGCATCCTGGAGAGAGCGTCAGCGGGGTTTGTTTTCCCTGGCTGGTATCTGATCGTAAAGTTGAACTGAGCCAGTTGGGCTGCCCAGCGCTGCTCCAGAGCTCCGAGGGGGGCCGTTTTGTAGTGGACCAACGGGTTGTTGTCCGTGAGGACGGTAAATGTGGCCCCCAGCAGGTAGTGTCTGAATTTTTCGGAGATTGCCCATTTTATCGCCAGGAATTCCAGCTTCATGCTGCTGTATGCAGCCTGGTTTTTCTCCGTCGGCCGCAATCGTCGACTCGCGTAGGCGATGACTCTGCGTCGTCCTTCCTGTTCTTGGGAGAGGATGGCGCTAAGTCCGTCGTGGCTGGCGTCTGTCTCCAGGATGAAAGGCTGCTTGAAGTCAGCGTAGGCAAGGACTGGGGCCGAGGTCAGGGCTCGCTTCATGGCGTCGAAAGTGGCTTGATGCGTGTCTTGCCAGAGGTGCCTCAGGTCTGTTTTCTTCTTCTTCTTGGTGCCTTTTTCGGCCTCTGCCACCAGGTCGTGCAGAGGACCCGCGAGCTTCGAAAACTTGGCAATGAAGCGCCGGTAATAGCTTGCGAACCCGAGGAAACTGCGGACTTCAGTGGTGGTCGTGGGCGTAGGCCAGTTGACCACGGCGTCGACCTTGCCGGCTTCACAGCTGATGCCCTCTGCCGAAATTGTGTGGCCCAAATAGGTGACCTGGCGGCGAAGGAACTGACACTTGTCTGGACGGATCTTGAGGCCGGTCTTGATAAGACGTTCCAGCAGGCGGTCGAGGTGTTCCAGGTGCTCGTCAAAGGTCTTTGAGTAGACGAGGAGGTCGTCCAGGTAGACGAGCAAGAACTGGAACAAGAACTCTGACATCGTGGTCTGCATAAGACGCTGGAACGTGGCTGGGGCAGAGATGAGTCCCATGGGCATGCGTGTGTATTCGTAGAGGCCCATGGGGGTGACAAACGCCGTCTTGTGCTGGTCCGCCGGGTCCATCGCAATCTGGTGGTAGCCGCTGGCCAGGTCGAGGGTCGAGAAGTATTGAGACCCCACCAGTGCGTCGAAGGACTCCTGGATTCGTGGCAGCGGGTAGGCGTCGCCGACTGTCTTGGAATTGAGCCGGCGGTAGTCGACGCAGAGGCGGATGGAGCCGTCCTTCTTCCTGACGATGACAATTGGGGCAGCGTAAGGGCTATGGCTCTCTGTGATGATATTGCGGTCGAGCAGCTCCTTCAAATGCTCTTGCACCTCCTTGAAATTGTTTGGGGGAATGCGGCGGTAAGGCTGGGCGACAGGTTTGGAGTCTGTCGTCCTCAATTTGTGGTGGACGGCGTCGCAGTAGCCCAAGTCTGCTGGAGTGTTCTGGAACGCGTCAGCTCGTTTGCTGAGCAGCTCTTCGAGGCGTTGCTTCTGGCTGCTGGTTCCATCGAAGTCTGGCAGATGGAATGGAGCTGGTGCCGGTGTTTTCGTGTCTCCTGAAGACAGGCGCTGCGTGGAGATGACTAGCTCGTTGACTGTAGCGCTGTAGGTGACGTCGGACTGGCTCTCGACTGTGTCAGTGGCGTGCAGTGTGGCGATCGGCGTTCTGGCAGGCAGCGTCTTGTCCTCAGGAGAGAGGTTTGCAATCCTGATGAACCGGCAGGAGGGGTCCCCAGCGACCAAGGTGGGGACAGTCAGCAGACCGCCAGGAAGGGGATGGGAAAGAGGAGAAGCCAGCAATTGCCGAGTGTACCTCTGGTTGCTGGTAACCCGGATTGTGGCCATGGAGTAGGCAGGGATTGAGCAGGGAGTGGAAGTCCGAGCTAGACCACGTGTTGAGTTGCGATCTAGTCGAACTTCCCGGACAGCAGCTTGCAGGGAAGGAGGGAGGTTGGACATCTGGGGCAGACAAGTTGAAAGGACGTTCATGCCCACCAAGACCGGCAGTCGCTTCTTGCGGTTCTGCATGAACGGCTCGGTAGGCTCCTTGACGACAAGGACTGGAACATCCTTGCAGAGGTGGCCCAGGATGGAGATGTCGACGACGATGACCCCGGAGTAAGGAACTTCAGCGCCGTTGACAGCTCGAAGGGTGACGTGGCAGGCACTGATGTCGCAGTGGGCGAGATGCTGGGCCACCCATGTGTCGGTGACGGTCGTCACCTCACTGCCTGTGTCGAGTAGAGCTTCGGCCGGGCGTCCGTTGATTGAGATATCGGCAGTTGGACACTGGCCGGTGAGTGATGTCTTCTTCTTCCTACCCCCCGCTGAATGTTTTGTGACAGCGGGGGTTAGAAGTTTCCCTGCTGCTGGTATGACTGCTGCTGGTGCTGTTGTTGTTGCTGTTGTCGGGGCCGATGCCGCTGTTTGTTGTGGTATCGCTGTTTCTGGAAGCAGTCGGATTCCCGGTGGCCGACTCTGCCACACCAGTTGCACTGGGGTTGATGGTTCTGCTGCTGGTGATGGTGGTACGTAGGTGCAGCTGGTGGTGGTTGTGACGCCAGTTGTAGCTTGAGGGACTCTGTCTCCGTGGTGAGGGCAGCGATGCGTGCTTCGAGCCTTGCGATGGAGGGGTCCTGTGCAGCGAAGACTTGTTCAGCTGTTGCTTCAGCAGGGCTATCTTCCCGCATCCATCGCATGGCCTCGCTGGTGACCTCGTCGAAGGTGGCGGCCGGCTTTTCTCGCAGGAAGCGGCACATGTCACGCTTCAGGGATTGTGGGTGGAGTCCTGTGGCGAAGGTCTTGCGCAGCGTATTGTCGTTCAGTGTGTTGGCCTCGGCAGCATTGGTCTTGGCCCACGCAGCGCGTAGGTGGCTGGCGTACTCGCTAACGGACTCGCCGAGACCCTGTTGTCGCCTGTGGAAAGCGGCAGCCAGTGCGACACTATCTCGCTGGTCGCCCCACGTCTGCTCCAAGATGGCGTAAATTTTGGCCGGCGTGTTGACCTCTGCTGCTGGTCGCCTGATGACCTCCTGTCGAGCCCTTCCGTCCAGCGCTCCAAGGATCCATGCCGCTGCAGCAAGTGCAGGGACCGTCTGTAGCTGCAGGATCAGCTTGGCCTCCTGAATAAAAGTCTCGGCGCAGTCGCCCTCGCCGGTGAAACGCCTCAGCTTGCAGAGCCGCAGGTTGGGGGTGTTTGCCTCGTCCGCCATGTTTGCCTGTACTGTCTTCTTTCAGTTGATGCTTCTGTACCCTGCTCGCAGCGCCAAATGTAGTGGAGGAGTGGAAGGGGTAGTAGTAGACACACGATACGAAGCCCAAGTCCAAGCGTCTTGTTTCAACTTTTTATTCAAGAAAACAATGCAAGGAAACGTAGAGGCCGAAGGCGAAACCCGTAGACAGCAAAGCAAGTGTAGTGTCGTGTTCAGCTGCTAGGAGCGAATGCATCCTCATGCCGGTGTCCGGCCTATACTTATAGCCCCGGCGCGGACTGCACAGAAAGCACCGTCCGCCGAGAATAAAAATCGCCTGAATACGGCCAGAAACACGGAATCTGTGTTTCTTACACTTGCTTTACCCTACGTTATTTAAACAAATACATAACCAATCATAACAAACAATACATCAAATTAAAGCTACGACCTTTAGCTTTCTATTGCAATAGATCACATTTCGGAAAAACTTATATTTATTTAGTAGGATGCAAAAACAATGGTCCTAGTGAAGGCACTGAACCAACTTCAGTGCGGAAAATTACAAAACTCTCTAAACTGGAATAATGGACAAACTCATAAATCATACAGATAAAAAGAAGAACCCTAGACAAACATCATGATATGCGTTACTTGGGGGAAAATTATACATTGACTTAGTACGAAGCGGTAAAGTCCGAAAGTAAATGGAATCGGCTAAATTCCTGCGCGAGTACCTGTCTGCATAAATTAGCAATCTTTGCAGAGGAACCAAGCATCACTCATTACAACCAAATCCTTATAAACAAACTAAAATCATATGCAACATAGGTACGGGATATGTAATAGTGATACAAAAATGACAAAACAATGATTGAAAAGACAAAGATGAGTTTGTGAGAATCAATTTCTCTCGACGATGCATGAAAACCGGTCAAGGTCAGAGTGACGCTTTGGTCAGTTCGAAGCATTATCGTAAATAGCACAATAATATGCAGCCATCCAGCCTAATCAGTGACTTCTATGCAAACCTAAATATAATTAGGACCGTATCAAAGATAAAAGGGACTTTGAAAGATAGAAGTTAGGTAGATATATAAAGAAAGGTATTGTATTAGAATTTGCGCCGGCAAGGTGCGCGCGCAGCATCGTATCGTCTGCTATGGGATGGGTTATCCCGTTTGTACTGTACACAAGGCTGTTTCGCTATGCGATGATTAGAGTGTTTAGGGTAGCGAAGTGCACTTTGCTACAAGACTATGACGTGTTATCTCCCATTTATGACGCATTTATTCGGGGCCCTGAATTGCATTCTAAAATGTAGGTTCAGAATAGGGATCCCGTGTATTATTGTGCGTTTAAGATGGCTTGTTGTTAGACAAGCGTGTGTTGGTCCTCGGGGAGCATATCGCCTTCGTTGTTCATCTTTATAAACCTCGGCCTTGGTCGATACAGATGAAACAAAAGACGATATGGTCCCCTCGGACCAACACAAAATATGGTACGCCAACAAGCCATCAAACGTCTTATATAGTCATCATGTGTACGAGTTTTCATTCATAAACAGCTGGGGAACAAATGACACTGTTCCCCATGTAACAAATCGAGGTTGTGAATGGGGTTGAGTTTTCAAGCAAAACGTGGATTGTCAAAGTAAAAGCGAACGACGAAGAAGAAGAAGAAAGTAACACCTAATCAGACTGACTGTTTGATGTGTGGAACCATCGCGACTTTGTTTTCGTGTTTCCGTGGACAACGTATGTAAGCTTTCGCTCTCAAAGACCCGATCAATGTTGATAATTACCGAGGCTAGTCAATCGCAACATGCACAACGAAAGGTCATTAAACACTTGAAAGAAAAGGAATATGCCTAAAACTTACGGAACTCACAAATATGATGGCAGATCTGTACATTTTTCGACTGGAAGAAAAGCGACGAAGATGTTACCGTTGACATCGCAGACAAATATGATGTGTTATCTCAAACTACTGTGATGTGCTTTGAGGACCGGAATTGCATTCTACAATTTACGGTCATAATAGGGATCCCGTCTGTTATTCTGCATACTTTTGCTCATCCAAAATAGTGCCAAAAACGATGTTTGGTGGCTTGTTGTCAGACAAGTATTTGTTGTTTGTCCTCGGTGAGTATATCGCCTTCGGCCTTGGTCGATAAAGATGAAGCTGAGGACGCCATGGTCTGTCAATGAGCCATAAAACATCTTATAGTATTTACCTCACGCGCCAACAATGCTGAACGTTGCAACAGTGTCTTTGTTTAACGCAACACTTTATCTTTAAGCACAACACACTTGTTTTTTTTTTAACTTGAGTCGTTTCTGCTCGATGGACAAACTGGTTTCTGGAAGCACAGTAATGATTTGCAAAATACGTTGCAATAACTCGGGATACTATACAATATGATGACACTGTTCGTTATCACAGATCCACCGAGAGCTAAACCAGTCATCCATCCACAAGTAACACGACCCCACTTTCTGCGGATAGACGACACTGTGACATGCACAGTTACAGGCGGAAAACCTCTAGTGGAGTTTATTAACTTCTATTGCTTCAATCCTTATCTTCCTGACAAAGATGACGAAAGAAACTCAACATCCGTGTCCAGTTCTGTCACGATAAACAGTGTTCAGCGTGACACCAAAACTGGGATGACGTGTCTCTGTGACGCTCTCTGGAAGGTTAAACCAGAGTATTATCAGCTAAACTCCACCGCTGTGTTCAACATCTCACGTAAGTAGGAGCCATTATATGGTGTGCAGGCAAATATAATGTGTTTGTAATTCCTAAACTCGTCAGTACAATTCATTCCGTGACTCAAAAATGGTGATTCAAATGGCTTTTTATGCAACACCTAGTTATGAAATATAATATGTGTGAGTGTGTGTTGGGGGAGGAATAGGGCATCAACACGTCATTGTAGCTAGTTTAAGCATTGAACATGCTATTTGGGATTTCCTGTGCACGTTTTGTTTTCAACTTTCATTCTCACTTAGTCATGCTTGTCGCAGATCCTCCCGCAGAAAAACCACACATTCAGTCACTAACCTCAGGGCGTGACGTATTAAGAAGGGGAGACAAGTTGACCTGTACTGTGACAGGAGGGAAGCCAGTAGTGAATTATGTTCACTTCTATTGTCTCAACCCTGCTCTCCCTGATGAACAAGATGAGATCATGTCAACAACAGTGTCCAGTTCAGTCACGGTTGATCTTGCCCAAGACAACAAAGAACTGGGGATGGCGTGTTTTTGTAACGCTACATGGAAGACGAGGCCTGAGTGGTATCCACTGACTGCCACCAGTTTCTTTCAGTTTGAATGTTAGTTGCTGTTACGTTTTTCGTTCTCTGTGTAGTAGCATGTGTACCAGTGGCGAAATTTTTTTTCACACGTCAGTTGCGGGCTTTCAATCCCGAAGGCTGGTTCCGAGTAACTACGAACGTAATCGGAAGTTCCGATGTTTACCAAGTCAAAGAGCCGAGTCGAACACTATCCTTGCGTCATCCAGGGAGATACTGTACAGATCTCTGCGTCATCTTTGACTTTGCAAGCAGCTTCGGAGATTTCAAAACAACGTTTTTGCCCCAAAAAAGATTGTGGGCTCTTTTTTTTCCTCCTCAAGTTATTTTGGACGTTGAGCGTGGTTTGTCAGACCTATAGCGTTTCGGTTTTTAGTCAAGTTACAAAATGGCAGGCAAGGAGCGAAGGTGATCAATGCGGAAAGAATCTCCAATGATGTTTGCTAATGCGAGAGAATTGGGACGGGCGAACCATTGCATATTAACCAGAGGTAAGTTTCCATGTTTCGTTTTATACTTAGAGTGGGTCTTTGCGAGTATGTGTTGCAACATGTGTCACTCCGCTCACTGTCACTGACAGTCACTGAGTGTCAGTCTCTGACAACAACATTGGATGCATGTACCTGTACGTGTATGTATGTATCCTTGCCTTACGTCAGGTACGAAGATAGTTGCCCTGTACAGGGATTTCCTCATTAATGTGGAGAAGAAGAAGAGTACCACTGCCATGTTTTTGCAACCTCTTTTTGACCCAATTCGAGATGCATGAGACATAATATTTTAAAAATCCTTTTTTTTAAGATTGAATCCAACTTCCAAGACAGTGAATAAAAAATCAAAGCTAGTGCTGGTCAAATGTTTTAATGCTAGAATTAAAAATAGATAACCTTCTCGGAATATAATTGCAAGCAGGTTGGAGGCTAGTTCAAGAATCAAATTGCTGACTTACCCAGGCTGGCTGGTTACAGTGCGTTTCTTTGAAAGGCAATCAATGGTTCTACTGCTCTGCTAGTACTCACCATTTTGAAAGTGATGTTCCCATGATTGGTACTTCATCTATTATTTTATTGCAGGTCTCCTCTCAGCTGAAAAAGCCAACCGATTGCTGCATGGCCAGCGACGAATCAGGTAAAAGGTTTTATTATGTACAACTGTCAGTGTCAGTGTTATGACATACAGTGTGTTTTTTCCTTCCCCTCTCTCTCATTCTCAAGTTCTGGTCAGAATAACTCATGTGGAGGTGTGCGTGTGTGACTGTGAGCAAGACTGTGAGAGAGTGGTGTTTTTTTTTATAATTCAGGTTCAGGGATAATAATAAAATAATGAACACCTACTGACTTAGACTCCAAACCGCAAGCTCTTAGCCTTATTTCACCAGTATGGTGATCACTTCCTCCCGTATTGGAACCATTACTAATATACTAGAAGCGCATGACTTTCAGTGTGTATGTTTGATTAAAACAAAATGCATTGCAGTAAACACTGTCACTGTCAGGATATAATTATCTCAATGAAACTGTGTGTCAAGTTCTATTATTATTTTCCTTTTTTGAGTATGTATAACATGTATATTATGCATGTGTGTAGAGCACAGAGAGCGTAAAACTTTAAAAGGAAAATAATAATAGAACTTGACACACATGATTCCTATGATAATGTAGGACAGTGGCATTGATATCTTTCTAGAATAATATGTCGTTTTACATTCAGTGAAATTTTGACTGAATTAGTGAACTGAATGTATTCAAATATGGTGACAGACATGTATACAATGTAGACAAGTTAAAGTTGTATGTGTGTACATCACTACATGTTCTGTAGCTTACAAGTTACATTGAAAACAGCCTTGACTATAATGGAAATCCACTTAATCACTGTCTTTGGGGTTCCAACAAAAATCAGACGCAGCAGGGGGGGGGGGGGGGGGGGAGTCGTGGGATTTTATTTGAACTTGTCTACCAGGGAAAAAGAATGTTTAAGCTCTTGGCATTTATGTGGGTTAGTGTGTGTATGTGTGTCAGTTACAAACAGTACACAACTTATTACTTTATACTCATACTTAGACTTGTTCTTGTCGTTGTGTTTAAGATCCGTTCGTTTCTCATTCATTTGTCAGTAGTGACTGAAGATGACGAAGACCTGGCCAGTGAATGTGGATGAAAAGCAGTGCTATCCAAGTCCAGCTATGATCGATGGGGAAACTACAGCAACAGCCGCAGAGGATCACCGGACAAAAAGAACTGTTTCCCAGTATTGTAAATGTCCACTCAGTATTGGTTGTATTGAGCATTACAACTTGTTGCTATTGTACATTTTTGTCAATGTTTTAAAGGCCCGCTACGCCTCACAGGGCCGGACTAGGCTAAGAGGAGGGGTGGGGGGGGGGTTGCCAGTGGTGGTCCAGGGTTATGTTCCCCTTGGCGGGGTCAAGGGGCAGAGCCCCTATATTGTGGATGGGTAGGTCATATTCTGAGATAGGAAAATGGTCGCTCCTTGCATGAAACGGCATACAATTTACAATCATAAAAAATGTTTTAAATAAGTGAGGTACATGTTTAGGCTAGGGGGGGGGGGGGGGATTGCGCAACCCCCATAACCCCCCCCCCCCCCCCCCCCCCCCCGGTAGTCCGGCCCTGCCTCATTTAAAAAGTTGTCCTATCGTTTTGAACTGAGCGCTGTCATTGTCCCATAAGAACTCCATTCCTTTGGACGGTGCAATATTCTATATTTTTCTCTCAAGATACACATTTTCAAAAAGAGACCGAGCGCTGAACTGAAGTTGTGCAGTGCGGATCTTGCGTTTTTGGGAATTCCAAACCGTTTGTGATATGAGCTGTTTGGGTACACCTGTCTGCAGCACATTCAAGTTAGGAGTACGGGAGACAACTCCAACTGACCATAAGTCTTGCGTCTGCTTTTGTTTTCAGTTCAAGACATTTTGACGAAGCGCATTGAATTATGCCACCGAAATAAAACTAAGGCCTGTCCACTTACAAAAACTGCTGGGTCAAAGTTCAGTAAATCTTACATTTTCTTAAAGGTACTGAACTTGTCAAATCCAGGTGCACAGAGCCCCTGGGGCTTTTAGTCATACCTCAGGCAGCTATCCGTTAGAAGAACTACCAAGTTTCATTGACTTGCACCCAAAGAGTCAAGAACTGCGATTTTTTTACGAATTAATTTCGTACTCAGACCCGGCTGGTCTTGACCTATTTTTGGATCTAAATTTAGATCAGGTAGATCACCACATCATGCACAAAAAGACATGTAGGAGGATTTTTGAACTGTAAATGCTCTCAGCTGCAACAAAAACGCAAAACGAAGGCTGTGAGCTGCACTGTGCCTTTAAGGAAATGTGCGGCAGTAAAATTGAATTCGGAAAATACATGGAATAACCTGGATTTCTGCACAAAAATAAATAAAACTATTGTGAATACTTCTTCTGCGTTCGTGGGATGAAACTCCCATGTACACTCGTGTTTTTGCACGAGTGGATTTTTACGTGTATGATCCTTTTTACCCCGCCATTTAGGCAGCCATACGCCGCTTTCGGAGAATTGTGAATACTGATCGACGTAGAGTGCCGTTGGAAACAGTCGTTACATTGGATTTCTAGGAAACTGTTTAACAGCGACATCATACATCAGAAATTCCTAATATTTGGCACAAAGATACACATGTATCAATCTACAATCATATAGAACGATTTTTGACAACAGACTACAGTTGAATTTTGATATCTTTTGTCATGAGGATGAACGAATTTCTTACTGCATATTCATTACAATAATTAATTTAAATTCAACTGTAGTTTTTAACAAAAAACACGTTCTTTATGATTGTAGATATAATACATGTGTATCCTTAAATATTATGAATTTCTGATGTATGATGTTGCTGTAAAACTGTTTTCTAGAAATCCCATATGGCGCTGTTAATGCGAGATTCCATTGCAACAGCAGTCTATATCCATCCACAATGTTTTCATTCATTTAAATAAGTCACTTCAAGAATTAACCAGAAAACCAAGTTATTCCTTGACTATTCTTTAAGTTTAAAGGCACAATGCAGCTCACAGCCTTAGTTTTGCGTTTTTGTTGCAGCTGAGTGCATTTACAGTTCAAAAATCCTCCTATGGTAGTAAAACAAACCCAAAACTACCCAACGACGACATCTGTGAAGCTCGACAGTTTCTTGTTCACGCGAGTGCATAAATTAACCTAGTTATTACGTGGTGTTTGGTCTGAGTTCGATTCAAATGAGTGATTCCGGCCTCCATTTTGTTTTACACAAACTCATGATGATGTCTGACATAGTTTGCAGTGACGTGTCTTTTTGTGCATGATGTGGTGATCTACCTGATCTAAATTTAGATCCAAAAATAGGTCAAGACCAGCCGGGAGTCCGAAATTAATTCGTAAAAAAATCGCAGTTCTTGACTCTTTGGGTGCAAGTCAATGAAACTTGGTAGTTCTTCTAACGGATAGCTGCCTGAGGTATGACTAAAAGCCCCAGGGGATCCGTGCACCTGGATTTGACAAGTTCAGTACCTTTAAGTTTGGTAATTTTACTGCCGCACATTGCCTTAAGTCATAAATAAAGGGTTCCAGTAACATACCATTCTTCTTTATTGATTATGAACTTTGGAAGGTTAGATTTAGGAATCAGTTTTTTTTTAAATATTTCCTTGATGTGTTGTAATAAGATCAACCGTCTGCTTGGACATATACTAAAGATCCACTACCTGGCTGCTGTCTGCGGAAAATCGATTAATTCATAGACAAATATGCCTTACAGGGAAGCAGCTAGCCAGTTGACTGTACGTGTGTTTGTGTAGAGGTGTTCTTATTGCATGTTCAAGCCAGGACAGATGGTGACCTGAAACATTTACACATGTATGCAGGACTGCTACTTTAAGCTTAGGTGCAAGTGTGATGATATAATTATTTGTTTGACTGATTATGAGCATTAAAATAAAACTGCAAAAAGAATAGTTACACTTGAGATCTGATTTTGTGCGTGTCTGTGTGTGTGTGCACATGAGGGTGTGTGTGGGCCATTTGACATACTTGCAGAAGAAACCAACAGAGGTAACTGATAAACTGCATTTATTAACACAAAGAGGTAAACAAAGTGAGTTCACAAAAGTAAGAAAAGGCAGTCTCACATACATGTGTGATAGTCTAGGAATACCAATGCATTCACAATATTTAGTACTCGCATGAATGGCCCAAGAAAACTATAGGCTGAGAATGCAAGTTCTAATTTGGCACATTTGTACATGTAGCTGCATCCACTAGACATATATCCATCTTACAATAAAAAAAAAACTAGTGGTTAGGACATGGGCCTGAAAATCTCAAGGTCCTAGGTTCGAATCTCTGCAGAGGCATTTACTTTTTGACTCACATGCGAAGCAAAAGTGAGTCTATGTACTCACCCGAGTCGTCCGTCCGGCCGTCCGGCCGTCCGGAAAACTTTAACGTTGGATATTTCTTGGACACTATTCAGTCTATCAGTACCAAATTTGGCAAGATGGTGTATGATGATAAGGCCCCAAAAAACATACATAGCATCTTGACCTTGCTTCAAGGTCAAGGTCGCAGGGGCCATAAATGTTGCCTAAAAAACAGCTATTTTTCACATTTTTCCCATTTTCTCTGAAGTTTTTGAGATTCAATACCTCACCTATATATGATATATAGGGCAAAGTGAGCCCCATCTTTTGATACCAGTTTGGTTTACCTTGCTTCAAGGTCAAGGTCACAGGAGCTCTTCAAAGTTGGATTGTATACATATTTTGAAGTGACCTTGACCCTGAACTATGGAAGATAACTGTTTCAAACTTAAAAATTATGTGGGGCACATGTTATGCTTTCATCATGAGACACATTTGGTCACATATGATCAAGGTCAAGGTCACTTTGACCCTTATGAAATGTGACCAAAATAAGGTAGTGAACCACTAAAAGTGACCATATCTCATGGTAGAAAGAGCCAATAAGCACCATTGTACTTCCTATGTCTTGAATTAACAGCTTTGTGTTGCATGACCTTGGATGACCTTGACCTTGGGTCAAGGTCACATGTATTTTGGTAGGAAAAATGTGTAAAGCATGTGAGTCGTATGGGCTTTTCCCTTCTTGTACCCCTTAGTTAAAATAAAAATGCTCAATCGAGAGAGAGCAACCGTAAAGTTACCAGCGTAAAAGTAAAGTGTTGAATGCAGCTGTAAAGGTCATGCCAGCAGTGTGGGTCAGTTCTGGTAGCTCTGTCAGCACAGAATGGATTGAATCTGATCATCATCCTCAGCAAAGCCAGGCACCACTCTGCAAGCTGCCTCGGCACCTCACTTCCTGGAAAATAAAGAAAATGTATTACTGAGCACATTCAGACTTTGCTGTGCGCTGATGGGGATATGTTTTTGGTATTGAGAAGAGGGTGTGTGGTGGGGGTGCCGGAAGGTAGGTAGGAAGTAATACATGTACTTGTTCTTCACACAATCAGTGGGATGGAGAATGGTGTGGGTGATACTGACAGTGACAACTATTAACTAAACTGTAAACATTGTTCTGTAATATTACAGGTGCCATCATTCCTTCCTGTGAAAACCATTTATTTATACTTTCATCATTAAAATTAAAAAGAATCTTTCATCATTAAAATTAAAAAGACTTCCTCACAAGAACCTTTCTAACGACATGATATCTTGTTATGCTGCTGATGTGAGCGGTTTTTCCGGAATGTGATGGAAATTTACTATCCCACACACATTCCCTATTTAGCGTTGACACCTTACAGTTTTGTTGAGAAATGTGATGTGAAGTCATTCAGAAAATTCTAACACTGCGCAGGGGCAGTCAGGGTGTTGATACGTTTTACTATATTATATAACTCTTATTCCATGTAAAAAATTTAAAAAAACTATAAAAAAAAACTGGCCAGATCTGTGATTGTGAGCCAAGGAAAGGACTGACTGTATTTAAAATAATTCCAGTAATGAGTAAATCTTTCATTCTAGCTATTTCATGTTTTACTTTCTTGCATCACAATAGTTCAAATCAATGTTCATACAAACAGCATAATGCACTTTATGAGTATAGGGTTGCAACAAACTTTAAGATGGGAAGGAGAGAGAAAATAAAGATATTTGTACCATTATGTATACAAAGTACATCATACCAATTAGTGAATTACCATGCACAGTATTACTATGCATCTTCAAATGTATGAATAATTTCATCTACAAAGTACTTGTAAATGTAATACAATTTACAAAGAACAAAAGACTGCTGAATGATCTACATCAGTACATGCATGTTTATAGCTACAGACTACCATCACCAATACCTTATAAATGTGTAACTTACTCTTCAGGGGTAGTCTGTAATGTAAAGCACCATGCCAAGTCATCCTGATACCTCTCCAGTACATGTATCCATGTTTAAAGGTAAACTGTTGGAACTGAAAGACAGGAGCTGTATGAATGATGCACATCACCTCTGGTTTCTCGGGAGGCCTGAAAAAAACCATAACAATATTAACATAACTATTAACATGTCTTGAAAATGAAATAAGTACTATTTCAACTTCCCGCAGTGGGGCACTGCGGTTATGAAATTAAAGGCCCCTCCTGTTTTTGGAACCGCAGGAGCTTTCTAGTTTGCTGTTAGGTAGATTTTTGGTTCCTCTTTCCTGTCATGCTCTCTTTTTCTTCATGAATTCTTTTCTTTTTTCTGCCTTCTTGCTCATTTACCTGTATTTTTTCCAAAAATCTCTTCTCTTGCCGCTTGTCTCGCGATTCATGTATAGTTTAATCTGTTAGTGTTCTGATGTAAGTCCAGCAGTAGATAGGTTAAGCCTATTTTAACATACTGGAAACTGGTAATCTTCCAGTAGGTATTAATTTAGTTTTACTAAAGCCTGCTGGGACACAAGTAATGGGTTAGTGCATTTGTAAACAGGAATCGCTTGACAAGTGGCCCCCTTCATCCCCCCCTTCCTCGTCCTGATATGGCTCTGAGTAGTCGGCTGGACGTTAAGCAACAAATAAACAAACAAACTATTTCAACTTCACTCAGTATCAGAGCCAAATCACTCACTAATTCAGTAATTGTTTTGTTTATTCTTTTACAACCATAGTTCATACACTGATACAGCAACATTTGATTCTGTGCATATAGATTAAAGATCAAGCATTTTCTAAACTTGAGTAAAAAAAATAAGAACACAACAAGCACACACTCTGTGACTCACAGTCACACCCAGTTACTCAGTAACACACACATGACATACACAACAGATGAATCATGCTCAGTTCTACAAAGGCCACGTTTGCAATGGTCATGTCTTGGATTTTAAAAACAATAACTTACCTGCTGGTTGATCCAAACCGATGATTGACAATCAGTGAGAGGAAAATGTCCGAGGCTGAGGATACTGCCTGTGGTGGGAGGGCGTTCCATTCGCCAATGGTGCGAGGAAAGAAAGACTGCTGTCTGTATGATGTTCTGCAGGCTGGGAGTTTATGAGCCTCAGCATGGATTGAGAGAGTGCTGAGTGCATTCTTTTCGCTTTTCGCTCTATCCTATTAATTCACACATTGACCCTGCAGCAGTGACGATCATTTCTAGATTGCAATCGGCAAAGTTCGTAGCTCGGATTGCACTCATTCCAGCGCTACCGTGTACTGGGTCAGCGAGACACGAACGACAACTCAAATCGATAAGCATCCGAACACATCGGAACTTCCGTTTACGTTCGTAGCTACTCGGAAATAGCCTTCGGGATTGAAAGCCCGCAACTGACGTGTGAAAAAAAAATTTGCGTACCAGTGTTATACTGTTACTTTGGACTTGCAGGATGAAATCCATGTTTGTTGTAGGCAGCCTATCAGAAAAAGCGAGTTGGATGCTAAAGATTTATTCTCACTTGTAAACTGCACATGGAATCATTTTGAATAAGATTGTTATTCTAACTGAATGAAACAAGTTTAGATTACCCAAGTAAGAAAAGCTATCGTTGGAACATGCGTATGTTTCCTATGTTTGAGTGTTATGACGTGTAGTTATGTGGTTGTTTGCATGTCTTTTGTTAGAGAAAATCGAGCCGCTTTGTCCTTTGTATGACGTATTTGTTCACAGACTGTTGTTATACCCACAATTGTTGTCACATTCTCTTTTTTTCAGACAAAGCGACTGTTGAGAGTCTGACCGTTAATGACACTAATGAGCCAGTCACTGTGAAAGCAGATGACCTCGTCACTCTTTATGTTATCTGTAAAAGCACTGGACGCCCCAAACCCAATGTGACTGTCGCTAAAGGCAAAGACATCCTGAATTTTACTGATAAACAGTACCAGAGAACTGGGAACTTGAGTCATGAGGCCGTTGTGACAATGACAGAAGTTCAGTGCCGTGACATGGGGACCTACACCTGTACTGCGGACAACGGGGTTGGTGATCCTGACACGAGGAGCATTAGACTGAACGTGAAATGTAAGTATATGTCATTTTGAAAAGTAGATTCTAGATATGAAGGCATGACAACAGATAATCGTCACTAAATACTTTAGAGCAAAGCCTGGTTAGGTTGATATGCATCCTCGAGCTGTATTGTAAGAACTCCCACTCGGGATTTTTCTTTTGGGCTCACTTCCTAAGCCTTCCCTATGGATGAGTGTAGCCACAGGGCAGCTGCGGTTTGATATCAATATTTCCGTCCATCTACATGAGCTACCGGACTGGGTTGACAAGCACCATCTGCCTGAAGCAACTGGCTTTGTAACGCCAGTGACCCACCTTTGACAGTTGTCCTATCAGTAGAAACGTTTTCACCTGACTCAAGCTGTGCCACACGGAAAGCTAGGAGTTGATTTTGCTGTCAGAGGCTATATAAGACGCACGCCTTGGTGGGAGTATTGTAAAGAGCAGTGAGAGAGTATTCACACTGTCTATGCCTAGTTTAATAGCTTTGGGAACCTAACACCAAATGTTTGTCACTGTTATTGGAAATACAGCTGACCTCAAGCGTCAAATGTGACTAACATATAAGTGTGACAATTTAGATCACCCTTTCGAACTGTAGAATGCATGGACAATGGTGTATATTCAATCTGATTTTTGCAGGTAAGCCAAGAAGTGTGTCTCCAGTGTCCTGGGACTTGACAAAAACACACCTAGATTTCAGGCTGGAAGCGCATCCTGTGCCAACAACTTTCGTCTTCATTCACTTTGGTAACCTCTCAACCGACTCTGGACATGTTGTTCCCTCGGAGATGTTCTCGGCAAAATGTAAACAGGATCCTGTCACCGAGTTCATTGTGAACTGTCGTGTCACTCCACTGAATGTTCCAAAGCGTCTGTTGGGATTATATAGAGCACACGTACATAACAGCCTCGGGAGTTCTGAGTTTACCTTCACTCTCCAGGAATACAAACGTGAGTTATTACGGTGACGTATTCAAATTAGGAGTTACAACTAGAAGTACACATTATTATTTTCTTGATATAAAACATCTTCTTAATTTAAAGGTGCAACGTTTCACTGTCACTGTCACCTATCGTGCAATGTATGGTTGATCTCGCATGGTCCAATAGCATTATTCCACTTGGGCCCCTATCAAAAACAAACACACATACACGAGCCTTAATTGCTTCGTTCTGTGAAATATACTTTTTTTGCTGAGTTTTGTAACTGACACGTGCCCTCATCTGTAAAACTAATGTATATCAACAATCAATTGATTAATCAAGCAAGCAATCACATACTCTCATATTTATCAAGTCTTTGAACATCATGTGTAAAAACGCAAGTTCACTTTCAGTCATACTGTACATGATGGTGCTGCAGCATGTTCAGAAATTATTTGCCGGAATAGATGTGTCATTTTCTGGATGGTTTGAGCAGAATGATAGCTTGGAAGTTCTGAATTTTAGAATGCTGTGCAGAGCATCTACAGTAGTTGGATCTTAAAACATTGTCAATGTGCGCGCACACACAACGTCGGACATAATTAATAGATTAACTCAAGACTCACATCATTATACAAGCTAATAATGTAATCGTCATTTAAACATGAAAACCCACTCTTCTTCTTCTTCTTTTTCTTTTTCTTCTCCTGCTTCTCATTCTTCGCCTGTAACACTGTGTAATCAGTTCCAAAGAAGAAGTGGATAGTATTGTGTACTAATTAACTCCACAGGCAAAACTGTTACCATGTGAATATGTTATGACGACTCATACAAGATATTGTCCTCCCGATGTTTAAGTATCAGTCAGCTAAATACGTATAAGTGTGTGCATATAGCATATACATATATGTTTGCTGTTATACAAAACAACTCTAAATGATTATAAGACTAGATGTCTATTTGTATTATGTTGAAAATATTCAAGGTGATGAAACATATGGTTCTCGGAAAGCTACGTTTTCGGCTGTGGGTTGCGCCCTTTTCATTGCCATCGTCATTGCCTTTGTCCTCTGGAAGAAACGTCGTCGACTACAGTCAATGTGTACGTTTTCATACGTGCTTTTTAATTCGTGTTTAAATTCAATAACTTAACAACTTAAATACGTTAGTAATCCTCACCAAGCATACGGAAAACTGTTAAGGACTACACACTCTGATGAGTGTTTAGATCGAGAGAGAGAGAGAGAGAGAGAGAGAGAGAGAGAGAGAGAGAGAGAGAGAGAGAGAGAGAGAGAGAGAGAGAGAGAGAGATATAGAGAGAGAGAGAAAGAGAGATAGAGAGAGAGAGAAAGAGAGAGAGAGAGAGAGAAAGAGAGAGAGAGAGAGAGTATGTGTGGGTGTGTGTGTCCGTACAATTCCTGTCTGTCTCTTTGTGTCTCTGTGTCAGTTTGGTCTGTTTGTATGTGTGTCCATGTGCTCTGTTAGTGCGACTTCACACATGCATCAGTTATTATTATATGTAAAGATGCTCACATAGTTCATTTTGTGCCACTGTAATAATCAAAAACCCTGATGATATTCAGGGCGAAACACTAAAATGACTTTTACAACCAGAGACCGAACATCGGGTATTTATGCTGAAATTGACGAGTATCCCATGAACCAACACTGCCATAGAACACCTCAAGGTTCTATACCTATAGGACCTCCTCCGTCCAGACCGCTGCCTCTTCCACCTGCTGCAGGAGAACCCACTCATCCAGGTAAATCACAGCTGCAAGACTCTCCAAGGGACACCGCTTCATCTCAGCTGTCTATTACGAAAGCATCCATCTCTGCTGAGACACATGACCAGCATCACGACGCTTCCTTGGCAATGGATGGTAAGTGATAATGTTTTGCTGTATTCGTCTGGTGTATGTGATTATATGCTTGAAAATGAGTGTACGGGTGTTAGCATGTGTTTTTCGTTCTGCTGGTTGTGTTCAAAGCTGTGGAGAAAAGTTGTTCATGTGTGGCACCAGTTATCAGCTCTGCCATTTTGTTATGACTGACAATAACACGTTTAAAAAAAAAAGGCTGCATCAGTGTTCTGGTACTTATGCAACGTAAGTTTGTGTTATATAAACTATGTCCTTTCGTTTTGATCAGCACGGGCTACATTGAATTGAGCCTCTCACAGCCGTCTGGTCTATTACATTTCCAACAAGCAAGACGTAGCCCCGCCTGTGCTCGCAAAAGGAAGAACAAAACCTGGAGAGGAAACGTTTCTGACCAACTGCTTTTTATAGCATCTTAGGTCATATTCACCGTGAAGCATGTTTATATTTGTCGGTGTGGATACAGACAAACCCAGAACGGGTTACAATAGAAACACATAATATAACAAGACTACGTTTTGTTCTCTGTTGAAGATGGTGATATCTTGAGGACCCTGTCGGCAGTGACCGTGGAAACAGGCAATATGGTAATGAAAGTGTTGTGCACATGTCCCTGTGTGTGTATTGGCTCTCTCCTTCGTACCTACATGAATATAATAGTATGTTTCTTCATCGTGTCGTATCTTATCTTCTCTGATCTTACTCTCCTGCCCTAGGCCCTCCTCTCTATCCCTTTGTCTGTCTTAATGTCCGTATGTCTGTCTGTCTGCCTCTAGTTTGCAGACACCCCCCCATACACACACACACATTCATGCACTCGCATGTTATATCGTTTACCTATTGTTTATACAGTTCGCTGGCGATTCAACAGATGAACTGGATCCCTACAATAAACTGCGAGAGAGAGAAACTTCCCTTGATAAGGATCTGACGTACAGCCACACCAGAAAGGTAAATGTGCATTTAATATTATGACCCTGCATGTTGTTGTTCGTTGTCCCCTATATGATGTACTCCTCTTTTTTTAAACCAGTATTACCATTGAAGCATTCATAGACACACTCAGACATTGCACCGCTATAGAGACGCAAAGCAAGATACCCATCCTGAGAAACATACAGGCACTCTCTCTCTCTCTCTCTCTCTCTCTCTCTCTCTCTCTCTCTCTCTCTCTCTCTCTCTCTCTCTCTCTCTCTCTCTCTCTCTCTCTCTCTCTCTCTCTCTCTCTCTATCTCTCTCTCTCTATTTCTCTTTCTCTCTGTCTCTCTCTTTCTCTGTCTCCGTACCCTTCTATCTCTCTCTCTCACACATCCACACCCATACACCCCCCACACACGCACATACATACACACACAACAACACACATACACACAAACACACACACACACAAACACACACACATACTCACACACACACACACACATATACACACACACACACACACACACGCACACACAGACCAAGTCTAATCAATGGACTGTATGTATACACTGTTGATGCTTTCAGCCAACAGAGGGAAGCCCAGACGAGGATGAAGTGTACAACCATTTGTCGCATGGCAGAAAATCCGCACAGGATCAAGAGCCTACATACAGTCATACCGATACTGCTGTCTGAATGCTCTGGTGTAATATTATATTAGCAACTGAACGTTAACACTTGAACCTCCTTCCTCATAATGCAACACAGAATAGTGTTTAACAAACAAGGAAGCCACATATGAATAATAGTGGTTGTGTTGTCGTATTCATTATCACGTTAGTCAACTGAAACTGAAGGATGTAATGTTCGAGCTGAATATACATGTGTCAGTCACAATAATCCCTTAACATTCCTTTGGATACCGACGACCCTTAACCTTAACTGAAACACAATCTGTGTTTTGCATTCAGACATGTTCGAACAGTCAAAGCAGCATAGGCATACCAGCAACACGGAACATCGAATCCAACGCGTATCTTACTCATTCGCAGCAGACGTGGCTTGTGTATAAGTTAAATCCTTTAATATCCTCCACATTACTATTTTCCTTTGGCTATTGACGTTTCAAGGCAACCGTGTTTGTACCACTCTGGTTTACATAGACTAGGCTATAATTGACGAGAACCGGCACGGTTGGCCTAGTGGTAAGCCGTCCGCCCCGTGATCGGGAGGTCGTGGGTTCCAACCCCGGCCGGGTCATACCTAAGACTTTAAAATTGGCAATCTAGTGGCTGCTCCGCCTGGCGTCTGGCATTATGGGGTTAGTGCTAGGACCGGTTGGTCCGGTGTCAGAATAATGTGACTGGGTGAGACATGAAGCCTGTGCTGCGACTTCTGTCTTGTGTGTGGCGCACGTTATATGTCAAAGCAGCACCGCCCCGATATGGCCCTTCGTGGTCGGTTGGGCGTTAAGCAAACAAACAAACAAACCAAATAGACGAGAGCTCATGCGTACAGGCATATATTAGCTGCCTAGCTGTCATGTTGTACACAAGCTGTCACACCCATTAAAGCTGTGGTCTATTTATGACTTTCCGGGGCTACGAGGTTAAAAAATAGGGATACAATCATGTACAGAATTCTATACAGCAAACGCTACCCGAAACCCCACCTATACGGCGTGTATGACCGTGAGCGCTTCAGTCAACGCTTGAATTTTGCAGGGATAACATCCGGTTTGCTCTCTCAAGACTGATCATATTTTATCTTCAAGAGAGATCAAGGGGAAAAAATAAACGTCCCTGCGAAGATTCGAACTCTCGACCGCTCGACCTCGTGTCTCATGTCCTAACTACTAGGCTACTGCGCCAATTGAGAAACAGAAGGAAAACAATTGATATGAATTCATGTTATGTTATTCTTGAAGCAGCAAGATTTATATCTCTATCCACCCATTGTTCAGAAGTGAATACATGTATAACTATTTCTTAGATGTCTGGTTTCAACTGCGCAGAGCTTTGGAGAGATTCAATTACTGTTCTTGTCATTTTCTTGCATGTTGTAAATAGAGATATCGCAGCTATTTGCATGGCGCGAATGTCGTGAAGCATGGCGGTGTAAACATGTGCTGCGATTCCGTGAAGCATGTTTGCAAAATATAGGCAAATTTGAACGACACAGTTCACGTGTTTGCAACGCATGAAAGGTAATTCAAGGGTAGAATGATATACAATTGTAATTTTTTCTTCTGTCAACACTGGTGGAGTGGCCTAGTGGTTAAGACATCGGCCCCGACATTTCGAGGCCCCGAGGCCTTGAGTTCAAGTCAAACAAGTTTATTTACCAAATGCAAAGCACAGGATTTTGTTATGGTGTATGCATAAAACTTCACACTCCTTCCACACGCATATATCATAATAACTATGTACAGATAAAAGTGTTCAATTTCACTGGGCCTATTTACGTGTGTATACCAACCAGACAGTTCAAAACGGACTGGTTGTTCTTTTAGCACCAATTTGACAGGAGTACTCACAGGTTGCATGGATAAAGATAAATGAATTCCCTAAATTCATATCTAAAAATATAGTCATCAATATAATAAATCCGAGTACATGCTAACACAGTTATTCAAAGGACACATCCCTTACATCTATTAAGTCGTTTATTTGTTCTGCTCGTTCCTTCTTGACAATTATGCTCAGCTTTGCGAGAGCAAACCGGATGTTACCACTGCAAAATCCAAGCAGCTGGATGTGTATATAGTGCAAGAAACGAGGGAATGTTTTTTGGTTTACTCTTCTCGACTTACTCATTTCGTTTGTATTGAAGAATGTTTCCTTGCATCGTTTTGGAATAATTATGCACAAAACATGTTTTTGTTTTCACTACTTTCTATGTTTCATAGTTTGTTTGTTACAACTGTTCCCTACCCCTAAAAGGGAACTTGTCAGGTCATACTTATTTTTTTATGATACAGTCGTATTAATTGTTGTTTTGAATAAGGTGGTAAGTCTTCTTTTTTGCTGCTTTTTTACCATGTACTGAATTTATGAATGTAGAATAAAAGTACTATAGAGAAGCAATACAATACTCTTGTCTTAATATAGCTGTTCTTAATTTTGCTTTTGGTTGCGTATGCGTGTGTGTCATTTTACATTTTTTTGGTTTTATTGTTATCTTCCTTTATAACACCATTCACCTGTCGTAATGTCTTAAACAATCGTATTCACTTATGCAAACTATTGACATGTAAAACAAAATCTGCTATTTTAGATTGGTTGATTAGATTAGTGTTTGTTTGTTTTGTTTATACAATACAGCTTTCTTTTATTTACCTTGTTTTGCCTCTTTGAGTTTATGCTGCATAAACATAGCGCTATGCATTTATATCATTTGTTAAGCCTTTATTTTTAGTTTTCTTTAGCTGTTCTTTTTAGTAACTCGATGTAGTTGGCACTATGCAATTCTGAATTTAAATCGTTTTAAAATGTGATGCTTTGTATTCAAATCCCTGTTATCAAGCGTGTTTATCTTGCTTTTCCTTTCTTATGTGAGCATAAAGAAATCCCTTTTTATATTTAGTCAAGTTTTGACTAAATATTTTAACATCGAGGGGGAATCGAGACAAGGGTTGTGGTGTATGTGCGTGTGTGTGTGTGTGTGTGTGTAGAGCGATTCAGACTAAACTACTGGACCGATCTTTATGAAATTTGACATGAGAGTTCCTGGGTATGAAATCCCCGAACGCTTTTTTCATTTTTTTGATAAATGTCTTTGATGACGTCATATCCGGCTTTTCGTGAAAGTTGAGGCGGTACTGTCACGCCCTCATTTTTCAACCAAATTGGTTGAAATTTTGGTCAAGTAATCTTCGACGAAGCCCGGACTTCGGTATTGCATTTCAGCGTGGTGGCTTAAAAATTAATTAATGACTTTGGTCATTAAAAATCTGAAAATTGTAAAAAAAAATAAAAATTTATAAAACGATCCAAATTTACGTTCATCTTATTTTCCATCATTTTCTGATTCCAAAAACATATACATATGTTATATTCGGATTAAAAACAAGCTCTGAAAATTAAATATATAAAAATTATTATCAAAATTAAATTGTCCAAATCAATTTCAAAACACTTTCATCTTATTCCTTGTCGGTTCCTGATTCCAAAAACATATAGATATGATATGTTTGGATTAAAAACACGCTCAGAAAGTTAAAACAAAGAGAGGTACAGAAAAGCGTGCTATCCTTCTTAGCGCAACTACTACCCCGCTCTTCTTGTCAATTTCACTGCCTTTGCCATGAGCGGTGGACTGACGATGCTACGAGTATACGGTCTTGCTGAAAAATGGCATTGCGTTCAGTTTCATTCTGTGAGTTCGACAGCTACTTGACTAAATATTGTATTTTCGCCTTACGCGACTTGTTCTTGTTTGCTTTTTTATATTTAGTCAAGTTTTGACTAAATATTTTAACGTAGAGGGGGGAATCGAGACGAGGGTCGTGGTGTATGTGTGTGTGTGTGTGTGTCTGTCTGTCTGTCTGTGTGTGTGTGTGTGTGTAGAGCGATTCAGACTAAACTACTGGACCGATCTTTATGAAATTTGACATGAGAGTTCCTGGGTATGAAATCCCCGAACATTTTTTTCATTTTTTTGATAAATGTCTTTGATGACGTCATATCCGGCTTTTCGTGAAAGTTGAGGCGGCACTGTCACGCCCTCATTTTTCAACCAAATTGGTTGAAATTTTGGTCAAGTAATCTTCGACGAAGCCCGGACTTCGGTATTGCATTTCAGTGTGGTGACTTAAAAATTAATTAATGACTTTGGTCATTAAAAATCTGAAAATTGTAAAAAAAAAAAAAATTATAAAACGATCTAAATTTACGTTTATCTTATTCTCCATCATTTGCTGATTCCAAAAACATATAAATATGTTATATTTGGATTAAAATCAAGCTCTGAAAATTAAATATATAAAAATTATTATCAAACTTTTTTTTTCGAAATCAATTTAAAAACACTTTCATCTTATTCATTGTCGGTTCCTGATTCCAAAAACATATAGATATGATATGTTTTGATTAAAAACACGCTCAGAAAGTTAAAAACGAAGAGAGGTACAGAAAAGCATGCTATCCTTCTCAGCGCAACGAATACCCAGCTCTTCTTGTCAATTTCACGGGCACTGCCTTTGCCACGGGCGGTGGAGTGACGATGCTACGAGTATACGGTCTTGCTGCGTTGCGTTGCGTTCAGTTTCATTCTGTGAATTCGACAGCTACTTGACTAAATATTGTATTTTCGCCTTACGCGACTTGTTTGTTATTGTTTTTGTTGCTATCGTTGCTTTATTTTCTTTTTTTTTCTTTATGATAAATCTATTGTTATTCTTTATTCTACTGTTGGTACTATTGTTGATGATGTTGTTCTACCAAATGTTTTGCTTTCACTTGAGTATGTATTCCATACCAAGAAACTTTGCCATTGTCATCTTTGTGTTTTCACGTTTAGTCAAGTTTTGACACCAAAATAAACTGGGAAATCAGACTATTGCATCATGTGGCCCCATCATAATGTGAGCATAAGACTGTATTGTCAAGTCCTGCCACACCTGCCTTTCTCATGGTATAAATTATGTACGCAACTAACCCGGATTCCCTGCATCACAATAAGAACATTCCACGCTGTAAAGGTTTTAATGTAATGGCAGGACCAACATGCCCTACAATTTGTTTGGTTTTGCCCGACCACTTGAACAAACAAAACACAATGATCAATAAAAACAATACACCGCAAAGGTGTCTTTACTTGGTGGGATACTATAATATTTCGCCCACGTTTTTTGAGCCACGATGCATGTCGCGTGTGGTTAACGTCAAACTGAAAATAGGGAAAACGAGATACAGTATTATTATCATTCAATTGTGGGAGTAGAGAAATTACTCTTCTTTCATTAGATACCTTTATCATCCCTGCGCTGTCACTTTTCCATTTTCCAGAATCGAAATACTAATTCTCAATAATTATTGGACAAGCTGCTTGTCCTTTGACAGAATGCATACTGGTGACAAGAATGGCGAGTGGGTCCAGTGTGAAGAATGTATGTCTTTGGACAACAAATCAAACTGTCATCCGTGCAACCAACCAAGTAGCCACAACGTGATCAATGCTAACCAAACAACCATGGCTGCAACATTAATCAACAAATCAGTTAATTGATCGATCTATCGACCTATCTATTTATCGATCTATTTACCCATGTATCTATATATCTATATTTCTATGTATCTATTTATATATCCATCTATATATGTATGTATGTATCCGAAAGGGTTTGATTCTCCAGTAGGCTGTCTGTGAAGAGTTCTTTCTAGATCTAATTCTTACCCCCTCCCCCCACCTCTTCCATTACCTCTAGTGTGCTCCCTGCTTTCAAAATTCCTTGTTGGAATGTAGGCAGTGGAGACACACACAGAGTAAAGGATGATCTCCCTTGCTCATGACGTAATTTCTATGCATTCTCGCTCTTGACGTCTTTCTATATTTCACTTTTCTTTAAAAGTACAAGCGATCGAGTGCACATTTTGGCATTTTTAGCAGCGCTCTCATTATAAATTTATAGTTTGTTGCTTCAACAACCAAGAGCAGCTGCTGATACTTCAAAATTTCTTTTTCATACTCTTCGCTGACAGTTGCAGGGGAATCAAAGAAAGATTCTCGTCTATGCAGAGGGCCTACCGCAGAAATGTGGTTTTCTCTTTTGCATAGAAGTTTGAGAGTTCTTCTCTGTTTTATGCCAAGAGACTGCCTGATGAGAGCTTCTCAGCTCAAATCCGGTGGCAGTCTTGGCTAAACGAAAACGGACCTTTTCAGGTTCAGCACTCTATGAGAATGCCCTTAAATGCACTTCGGTGACTTCTCAATCCTTTGAGGTTGTAGAACTCTCCTCGGGTTATTCTTGTTCAGTGTTGCAATCGGCTCCGAAAGGGTTTGATTCTCCAGTAGGCTGTCTGTGAAGAGTTCTTTCTAGATCTAATTCTTACCCCCTCCCCCCACCTCTTCCATTACCTCTAGTGTGCTCCCTGCTTTCAAAATTCCTTGTTGGAATGTAGGCGGTGGAGACACACACAGAGTAAAGGATGATCTCCCTTGCTCATGACGTAATTTCTATGCATTCTCGCTCTTGACGTCTTTCTATATATATATATATATATATATATATATATATATATATATATATATATATATATATATATATATATATATATATATCTCTATATATATATACGATCTCTCTTTCTCTCTCTCTCTCTCTCTCTCTCTCTCTCTCTCTCTCGCTCTCTGTATCTCTCTCTCTCTCTCTCTCTCTCTCTCTCTCTCTCTCTCTCTCTCTCTCTCTCTCTCTCTCTCTCAATGTCTGTCCGTCATCCATCCATCCATCCATCCATCGATCTATCTGGGACTGCTAATTGTAATTCAACATTTGATAATAATATATCAACAGGAAACCGTACATCGGGTCTGTACGAAGAAATCGACGAACTTGTCATTACTCAACGATTACAGCGGCCCCCTCTGGCAGATCGCCCACAAGAAACATCCTTTGCTGAGAGATCTGAGGTCCGAGAACTCATTCCACCCACAACCCAACAGCCACAAAGCTCTCTGCCACAATCTCTGCAAGACCGGGCTCTTCCGCAGGTATCCGATACTGGAATGCCTGTGCACCGTTCTCTGTCTGAACGAGAAGAACAGCCCACTTCGCCTGATCCTGAGCCGTGCCGGAATCCCATCGCCCAGCATCATTCCAACGAACCAGAAGACAGATCTGCACGACCTGTGTTTCCTGATGCCGGAGTGTCGATTTCCATCATTGTCCAGCAAAATCAACAACCTGCCACATCAGGCCCCCAGCACGACAGTCCGATGTCTCCAGCAGACGATGATGTGTCCACATCTTCTGGCCAGCAGTCTGACCAACACCAACAAGAAGAGACCGATATGACTCCACTTCGCACACGGAATAGCTATGAAAATGACTATACACCAATGCAACGATCGGGTAGCATTGAACTCCACAGGTACTCATACCCGAAACATTCACTGCCTAACGCACATCAACAATCTGCTTCATGTGATCCAGTTGGTTCTTCGTCCAAGGACGACTGCTATCTACATCCCGTGTCTGACAAACAGCCTCACATTACCTGCTCCAAAGATGACGACCTGCATCCCGATTCTGACAACCGCCCCAAACAATCACGCTCTCAAGATGACTGTCTGCATCCCGTTTCTGAGAACCACCCCAAACAATCACGCTCTCAAGATGACTGTCTGCATCCCGTTTATGACAACCGCCCCCAACGATCACGCTCTAACGATGACTACCTGCATCCGGTTTCGGACAACCGCCCCCAACCATCACGCTCTGACGATGACTACCTGCATCCCGTTTCGGACAACCGCCCCCAACCATCACGCTCTAACGATGACTACCTGCATCCCGTTTCGGACAACCGCCCCCAACCATCACGCTCTAACGATGACTACCCGCATCCCGTTTCGGACAACCGCCCCCAACCATCACGCTCTAACGATGACTACCTGCATCCCGTTTCGGACAACCACCCCCAACGATCACTCTCTAACGATGACTACCTGCATCCCGTTTCGGACACACGCCCCCAACGATCACTCTCTAACGATGACTACCTGCATCCCGTTTCGGACAACCACCCCCAACGATCACTCTCTAACGATGACTACATGCATCCCGTTTCGGACAGACGCCCCCAACGATCACTCTCTAACGATGACTACCTGCATCCGGTTTCGGACAACCGCCCCCAACGATCACGCTCCAACGATGACTGCCTTCATCTCGTTTCATACAAACGCCCTAAATGATTAGGATGATTAATTCCATCATCCTGTTTGGGATTACGCTCAGCTTAAACATGCCTCAACGTATGTGTGTGTGTTTTTAAGAGCTTACTGAATAAATGCCTGAAAATGGGGAAAACAAAATCTTCTAATTGAAAAACCATTCTTGAAGAGTATTCCTCTTCTTTCAAGTAGGTTTAGTCAATCACAATTTCAAAGAAGAATATTTGGCTAACCACCAAAGGTTTCACATTTATTCGGCTAACTTTAACATCCGACAGTCCATGTGCATGTGCCATGTGCTAATACACAACAAAACACTCACCGTCCAAAATCCATTAAAACTGATTTGTTTTGGAAGTTTGTTTCTGCGTTTTTGTTGCACAATTCTGCTTTGTGAATTATAAACACATATGCTTTTTTGGACATAGCAACCAGTTGACCTATTTATCTGACTGATTCATCTCAAAATATAATGTTTTTGTTGTGAAATAAGCATCAATATTATTCCCTAGGCATAAGGCTTCGCAACGGCTCCTTTATATATTTGCACTGAATGCTTTAAACTGTACGTATCGGCCGGGAGCAGGGAGCGATCATTCAGGGAAAAGTTCCTACTATCCCATTGCTGGCACAGTTACCGCGACTGGGCAGTTAGTACCTGTATCGACAATGAATATGTTTCCCTGACATATTCGTGTTTTACCTATTTACACTTACATTGTTCAACCAACACTTCCATGCAAACTGAAGATATCTGCACAGTTAAGACATAAGACTTTATTTCAACCATGTGCAGTACACTAGGGACATGTTTTGGCCAGAGTACAATCAATCAATCCATACACACCCTTCCAAACATCGCTTGCAATCTCAGTCACACACACACTCACGCACGCCCGCATACATTCCCCACACAAAACCCACAACAGCACACACGCACAAGCATGCTCCTCCTTAACAAAACGTATTTAACCATCAATTATACATATGCGTAAAATAAACAGTATAGGAGTATCAGTAAGAATTATATAATTATGTATCAGACATCAGTTATGACGACCATAACTAAAATCACAAGTCCTTAATAATTTTAAAACCAAAACATGTATTACAATACTACACTGGGTAGGTGAACTTTAAGAAATATGGTATTTAAAGGCTTGACGGCTGTGTCTCCCAACAAAATATCAGGACATAAACCTTGAGTAAAAGCTCAATTTTTACTAAGAACAGCAGTTAAAGGACTTAAGGAGCCAGGACACGCACTGCACTTGGATAGAAACTGTCTCTGAAACGCGTGGTGCGTGTCCTGATCGAGCGAAAACGCCTGCCCGAGGGTAGGGGCCGGAACAACTTGTAAGCAGGGTGCAAGTTGTCTGCCAGAATCTTTTTGACCTTCTGGCGCTTCGGGATGTGTATATGGAGGCAATGGAGGGAAGCTCACAACCCACAATCTTGGAAGCTGTTCGTACAACTCTGCTTAGGTTGATCTGCTCTGCCTCAGTAGCCCTACTGAACCAGACAGTGATGGAAAAAGACAGGATACTTTCAATCGTGGCCCTATAGAACTGGATTAAGATTTCTTGCTTCAAGCCGAATTTTTTTAACTGGCGTAGAAAGTAAATGGGCCTTTTTGATTATTTGTTTTGAGTTTAGCTCCCACGTGAGGGTATTAGAAAGAGTGGTGCCCAGAAATTTGAAGTGTTCGACAATGTCGACATTTTGATTTTTGATTGATAGAGGAGTCAGAGGGTCTTTTTTTTCCTGAAATCTACAATCATTTCTTTAGTCTTTTGAACATTAAGTTGTAGGTTGTGAGCATCGCACCAGTCGACCATAGCCCTAATCTCTTCTCTATAAGCAGACTCGTCAGAGTTGCGAATTAGTCCCTCAATATTTGTGTCATCAGAAAACTGTAATATACGCTTGCACATGCGACTCATTGACGCAATCGATCACCACAACAAGTATAGTTCTGAAAGGAAAACGAGGAAACATTTATAAGCCCGGTCTGCCTGACCTTTATAGCTCGCGAATGTACGGTAAATGATCGTGCTATATATATTGTTTGTTTGAAACTTACGTTATCAGCTTAATGCATAGAAGACACAAAGTAGGGGAGTGAGATAGGGGGAGGGAGAGTTTGAGAGAGAGAGAGAGAGAGAGAGAGAGAGAGAGAGAGAGAGAGAGAGAGAGAGACAAACCAGAGAGAGAGAGAGAGAGACAAACAAGTGTTCAGAAATAACAACACGTTATTGTGTGTAGATATGTAAAGATATACTTAGAATCAGTTTTTGCC
>NW_027126284.1:95244-115244 GCF_037325665.1 Littorina saxatilis | reverse complement strand
TAATATCACACATGTTTAATGTTACATGGGATCCAAACACACAATATAGATAACATATAGCCATAAGCTATGCTAGGAGTCATGCAATGCTTGTGAGAAATCATGTGCAGCCGACACCCAGGCACAGACAACCAAACCATAGACATCTCTGTTAAACTTGTTTTGTGCGTCATCATAAATTAAAAGGATATATTTGCACAGTCAATGCCCAATCCTTTCGCAAACAATCGAGTCGCACTTTTTAATGTAAAAAGAGACCATTTTTGCGACCATATTTATGTCGTTATTCATAGAAAAAGTGAATGCTCTCTAATTGCTTTCTTCAACGTATTCCAAAGAGTATAATATACTCTTTGGAAATACGTTGAAGAAAGCAATTAGAGAGCATTCACTGTTTATGTCCTAAAACAATGTACTGCTGATTTAAAATCAACACAGCACAGGTTATAAATAAGATGTGCAGCTTTACAACCAGTTGACACATTTCGCCTTCTTATTACAAGTGACATATAGAAATAATCGAATCCTTTCTTAGTTGGTACAAACATTACCCTTCCTTTACCATAGATCTGAGTCAAATCAGCAAGACAAAGGACAACATTCCGACCAAATAATTCACTTTTGTTGGTGTGTGTGTGTGTGTGTGTGGGGGGTAATATAAGCTGGTGAAATGAATTTGATATCCGATGCAACTAAAATTCGCTGCTCAGTTTGCACAGTCAAATCTTCCGGATGTAAAAGCTGATTAAGTAGCACCAGGCAGGGAATACGTTATGTGTTTCCTCACTAGCAAGCAAATAAGCTTCTCAATCGCAGAATTTCCTTCTCTCTATTTTGAAACAGCATTTTGATCTTATTATCTTCTTTTCATCGGCTTGGGAAAGAGAAAATCTAGTTGAGTGTGTTCCCGTTTTTATGAAAGCGCCAACGTGTTATTTTGCTTAACTCTTACAACTTTCAGAAGACTAGACTACCAAGAATAGCCTAAGACTTGACAAAGAGACACCGAAAAAACATTGTCGCAAACAGATTCAAAATTGATTGCATCGTATTCTTCATCAACTTCTGAATCTAAAAACATATATATACTATGTTTACTCCTAAACTGTGATCAGAATTAACGAAAATAGGTTCAATAGTGCTACGATTAAAATGTAAGAAATCGATCCAAAAATGGTTTCATCTTATTTTTGATCATTTCCTGATTACAAAAAACATATACCGTATTTTACGGACTATAAGGCGCAACTTTTTTTCTCAATCTTGACCCCTGTGGCTTATTGAACGGAAGCGCCCTATGTGTTGTTAAAATAGAAATCCCAGGCTAAGTTTCATATCAGACATTAAAGAGACCGCCAAGGTACCAGTCAAACAACTTGTGATAATGCATGTTTCAGCTACTAAGTACTACCCTGGCCAAGTTTCCTCTCAAGACATCAAAGAGACCGCCCAATAGGTTAAACTCGGTTAAACTCGGTCACTGAACCCGGTGCAGGAAGTGTTTCCTCTCTCAGATATGACAGGGGAACCACCTCTCATAGCTAAAACTGGGTCCTTGACCCCTGGGAAGAAGGTCAATGTCTATAAACAAGGCCACCCAGCTATCACAATGGACCTGCCTTTGATCTCCCGAAACACACAGAGCACACATTATTCCACTCTGTATTATTCCTTTGATGTGCGGCTTATAGACCGGAAGCGCCTAATGGGATGTTTTTCTCAATTTTACCTCATAAGTGGGGGTTGCGCCCTATATAACGAAGCGCCTTATAGTCCCGAAAGTACGGTAGATATTGTTACGGCTGGAATTTTCGTGTGTATGTCTGTATGTATATTTACTCCTATCAGAAATTGTGCGTGCTTCTCTCTGTTTACTACCTAGTCTTCCCACACACACACAACACTCCAACCAGGCACAAAGACAAGAACACGGTTACGGCCCTTTGCCCCTGTTCCTCTATTGAAATATTCAATCAACACACATAAACATATTTCCCATGCATTCTACAAATCACTCTCGCTCAACATAAAAGTTTCTATTTCTGTCAATATACAGAAATCTAGCTGCACAGAAATACACACATGTTACTTTCTCATGCAGTCTATAAATCACGTGCACACACGTAGAACACTTCAAGCTTTGTTCCGTGGGAGCCTGTCTGCCCCACTACACACGAAGTCATTGTCTCAGGCAATACTTCTGTCAATTGTCATTTCTGTTACACACAGATAAAAAAAGTCACGAACGCTCTACGTCTCGTGTTTGTTAACTTGGGGAACTTATCTCCACACAGCTCTCTCGCCGGTTACGTCTCTCCAGTCGTACTCACACAAATACAGTGATACGCCTTGGTCCACACCACCCACGCAAACTGTCTTCGCGTGGTGGAATGGGACGGGGTCCCCGTTCTGCAGCGCTTCACGCTGACTCCCTCCTGCGCCCCCGAAACTCACGGCTCAGGACGCAAAGGCGGAACCTCCCGTCTCGTCTCCCCACTTCCGCGACCCACTCGGCCCGGGATGCTAAAATACAAAAGTTTAAACTACCATAAGTCTCCATACCTGAATAAACTTTTCTACTCAATAATACTGCCGTTCTTTATCACTACCGTCAACTAACTTATGCGGTTACAGTATATACACCCGCTCACTCATAAGCGACTTCATTTCCGAAAAACAAAACATTCTCTTTTCACAATGGCTGACAACAGCGCACGCTTTTCAGCCAATTCACACATGACTCTCCCGGTCATTTCTCAAGTCAATATTTCCGAGCAAAATAATATCTCCGAGCAAAATACAATTCAATAAATACCTGTAAACACAGCAGTTGAATCCTACGATTCAATTCCGCGGCACGAGTCGTACCAACCGACCTCCAGCGCCCGGTGAGAAACTTTACCAAAAAGAGACCCGTCTTCTCCCTTCAACGGTCTGTAAAGCTCTGCTTGTCTACGGTCTATAAAACGCGACCTCAGTTAATACTCTTCTCTGATTGGTCACATCTCACACATGACAGCACTGCACTGCACGAGTGATATTTTACTGTGCGGTGCCTACTCAAAGTGTGTGGCCCATGAAATTTTATACACCTGCGTCACATAACTCCAATACAAAATTATGTACAAATCCATTTGTCACAGATATAATATGTTTTATTCAAAACAAGCTCAAAAATGTAAAATAATACAGAAAAGCGCGCTTTCCTGCTTACCGCAGTACGCTATTGCGCTATTCTGCCTCGTCAATTTCACTTCGTGTTGCACGAAAAAACACTTCGTGTTGCACGGAAAATCACCCCCCGCGGGTTAGGGGGAAGAATTTACCCGATGCTCCCCAGCATGTCGTAAGAGGCGACTAACGGATTCTGTTTCTCCTTTTACCCTTGTTAAGTGTTTCTTGTATAGAATATAGTCATTTTTGGCTCACGTAAGTGTAGCCTATGCGATGATAAACTTTGTCTGTCTGTGCGTGCGTGCGTGCGTATGTATGTATGTATGTATGTATGTCTGTGGTAGAAACTTTAACATTTGAAGACGTCATATTACATTGACGTCACATTATGACGTACGAGGGTTAGACGTCACGCGATGGAATTACTGAAAGTCTCGGTGATTGTTATTTTGAGCGGGCCGAGACTATTTGGCAGTCGTGTCCATGTAAGTAGGCTACATGCAGACAGACAGATCTAGATCTAGTGTCTCGCTTTCTTGCACAGTTTCACCTATGCTCTTTCTGTGTGTGTGTGTGTGTGTGTGTGTGTGTGTGTGTGTGTGTGTGTGTGTGTGTGTGTGTGTGTGTGTGTGTGTGTATGTGTGTGTGTGTGTATCTGACTAACCACACAACGATCCACTCTCGCAGTCACACAAAAAAGTTAGAAACAACAAAAGTAAAAGTTCTAGACATCTGTTTATGTACACTAACTCTCCACCTCCCTCTTCTCGTGAAGCCAAAAGTGTTTTTACGACCAAGTCGTAAAATAACAATAAAGACAACTGACAAAAGCCAGTTAGAGTTTATGAAATAATAAGAACACGCTGAACCGTGTAAAGCTAGAAAACACTTAGCTGCTCTGTAAAAAGTCTTAGTCTGTACACTCCACGTTGTCACAACTCAACGTTCTTCATAAAGGGTTAGAAAGATGACAAGGTGGGGGGGCGTTTACGCATGGGTGCACTCAACTCTCAGTGTAGCCAGGGTCCATTCGATGAAACGCAGTGAAGCAGTGGAGCATACGGGTGAAAGTTGGAGCAACACCAGTAACAGTCGTAAAACAGCAACCGTACAGCAAAGAACAGCAACAGCGTAACCCGTAGCCCGTCTCCAGCGACCAGGTAGAAACTGGGTAGCAACCGGGTAGCAACCGGGTAGCAAACCTCCAGCAAGCTCAGGCAGCAAGCTGAAACAGAGTAGTTGGTGCAGTGACCATGGCAACAATCCCCCTTTTTCCACCTTTAAACATATCTAACTTCCCCCTTCAGCGAGCACGTGGTACCTGCAAGAATAGACTTTTAATAACAACTCAAGACATTTTCTCCTCCTCTCCATATCTGCAAAAACCATATACAGATTACAATTTAGCGTTATAATGAGCAAGTTATACGCTATCATGGAGAAACAAAACAGAGTTTACATTTCACAGACATTGACCGGTCACCAGCGTAAAGTAACGGCTAATTACCTCAACAGCTTGTAAAACGTAGCTCTCCCAAGCAAACCGCTTGAATATTTGGCTCCCGCTCGTCAGCGCAAATATGTAGCCAAATCCTTCCGTCCTAAGCCTTGTGTGTATTGCACTAACACTAGAAGCCCGTTGGTAGACCTAAACCAGTCTTGCAACGCGTTGGAATCCTCCAAATCTTAGTCAACGGAAACAAATCAGACCTCCGTCTGCAAAAGCATGTAGAAAAAGAAAGCAAGCAAGACGGGAAAGAAAGACCATGTGATCTCCCTGACCAATCAGCAATCGCCTGTCCCAGGACAAGAGATTTCCCTGACCAATCACTGGTCGCCTACCATACAACCGTATAGCATGCCCGGAACACGTGTTTTAATAGTGAGCGAAAAATCACCCCATCTTCCCGCACGGTTTGCACGTCGACACTTTCCACGTGAATTTCGTGATCGTTTAGCAGAACCTTTCTGCAATGCGGCTGCCAGCAACAGGCGCATTACATTGCAATTTGGGAAAGGCGCTCCACAAAGAGTTCCTTTCCCACTCGTGTCACTGAAACTGTGACACTCACGAATCATGGCAAACCATGGCTTGCCTCCATTTTTACGCATGTGTGTGTGCGCGTATCTGTATTTGTTTATGAGAGGGCGTGGGCGGGTAGGAGGGAGGCGGGCGGAGGGTAGTGCTCAACGACACTGAAATGGACTCAGTTGTATTGCAAATAGTTCATAAGATACTCTTAAGCACGATAAACCATATAATTCCCCTTTTTCTTCTCCACAATATCAGTAATGCTTTTGGGCATAAACAAGCCAACCAAGAAGCACGTCACTTTTACCAACGGTAAAACAACAGGAAACAAACTGAACCTACTGCAAGAGAGCCAGTACACATTCAAACATGTGATTACATAGGCAAGCCCTCAACAAACAAACACACACACACACACACACACACACACACACACACACACACACACACACACACACACGCACACACACATACACACACACACACACACACACACACACGCGCGCGCGCGCGCGCACGCACGTACACACACGCACAGACTCACACGCGCTCACACGCACAAACTCACACGCGCAAAACCCACTCACACATAGTGAGAGAACATGTTAATTGGTTTATTCTGTCAACTATAACAATGGTATGCTTTGACTATTGCCTTCCTGTGAGCACTTTGATCAGTTCCGGCCCTTTGAATTTATCAACTGATCTATTATTCATCGTGGTGGAAATCCCAAAAATTGCGAAGATATTTTATAGTAAACAGGAACTTTCTCGACTGGGAATATAGCAATAATCTAAAGTTTAGATTAGCCTGTATCAAATAAAAGTCTTTTTACATTTAGTCAAGGTATGACTAAATGTTTTAAAATGAACGAGGAATCGAGACGAGGGTCGTGGTGTATGTGTGCGTGTGTGCGTGTGCGTGTGTGCCTGTGTATGTGTAGAGCGTTTACGAGGAAACTACTACCGATCATTATGACACTTCACAAGAGATATCCTGGAATAAAATCCCCTGACTATTTTTTCCTTTTTACGATAAATATATTTGATGACGTCATATCTGGCTTTTTGTGAAAGTTGAGACGGCACTGTCATACCCGCAGTTTTTGATAAAATCGCTTGAAATTGTACTTATGCAATCTTCGACAGAGGCCGGACTTTGGTATTGCATTTCAGCTTGGAGGCTTAAAAAATGTATATCTGAAAATTGTAATTAAAATTGTTTGTTTTTTAAACGATCAAAGAATAATTTCATCTTATTTTGCATTTTTTGCTGATACAAAAAACATATAAATATGTTATATTTGGATTAAAAACAAGCTCTGAAAATTAAAATAATGAAAATTATGATTACAATTAAATTAACGATTTAAAAACTATTTCATCTTATTCCTTGTCGGTTCTTGATTCAAAACAACATATAAATATGATATGTTTGGATTAAAAACAAGCCCAGCAAGTTAAAAAGAAGAGAGGTACAGACAAGTGTGCTATCCTGCTCAGCGCAACCACTCCAGCGCTATTCTGGCTTGTCAATGTCACTACCTTTCCCACGAGCGGTGGACTGACGATGCTACGAGTACGTATACGATCTTGGTGAAATAAATGTAGTGCGTTCATAGTCAGTTTCATTCTGTGAGTTCGACGTCGACAGCTTTACTAAATGTTGTAGTGTCGCCTTTCGCGACTTGTTTCCTCGCGTGTGTGTGTGTGTGTGTGTGTGTGTGTGTGTGTGTGTGTGTGTGTGTGTGTGTGTGTGTGTGTGTGTGTGTGTGTGTGTGTGTGTGTGTGTGTGTGTGTGTGTGTATGTGTGTGTATGTGTGTGTGTGTGCGTGTGTGTGTGTGTGCGTGTGTGTGTGTGTATGTGTGTGTGTGGGTGTGTGTGTGCGTGCGTGTGTGTGCGTGTGTGTGAGTGTATGTGTGTGTGTGTATGTGTGTGTGTGTGTGTGTGTGTATGTGTATGTGTGTGTGTGTGTGTGTGTGTGTGTGTGTGTGCGTGTGTGTGTGTGTGTGTGTGTGTGTGTGTGATGAACATGATGATGTTTTTGATGGTGGTCCATAAAACGCTGAATAAGAAGAAGGTGGTGGTGATAATGAGGTAAAGACGAAGATCTTCATCACCACCACCACCACCACCATTGGTCCTGACAGTTTGTTTTCAGCACTAAGTTGAACTTTAATGTCTCCTAAGTACAGCTACAGTTGTACGGTTAAACTGTTCTTTCGTTTGCATAATGTTCCTCGTTGAACAATATGTGCTTTCATTTTCACCATCGGACGTCCACACCACATGTCTTGGTAGGTTTGTGTAAGCTAGACTCAGAAAAAAGCCATCTTTGACACAGCTGTGACGAGCTCGATGCATATTGAGTCGCGATGGTGTCGTTTTCAAGAATGATGAGGCTAATATGTCCTTTATTGCTGTGCTTTCCTTGGTTGCCAACAGTTTCTGGTCAAAGTGAGTATTCGTAAAATATTATTTTATCAACCTTTCTGTTTACTTCAGACTGTACTCGCCTATTTCATTAACACATGCTCTTATGGAGGCACATTCATTGTTCCTTCGTATTCTATATATCAAAACCATTGCATCTCTGAATGGAATAGCAATTAGTACTACCCAGGTATACAACTTTTTGTGATTTGTCCGGTCTCCGTAGGTTTTTTTTCTGAATAATGTATGCATCAATTACAAAACCTGCATTACAGAAACATTGTACATGTCATGCTTCCATTTGAAACTTTGAGCTGATGATCGTGGATTTACACACACACACACACACATACACACACACACACATACACACACAGACACACACACACACACACACACACACACACACACACACACACACGCACATAGATACACACACACACACACATACACCCATACACATACACACACACACATGCACACACACACAAACACACACACACACATACACACGCATACATTATCATCATCATCATCATCATCATCATCATCATCATCATCATCATCATCATCATCATCAATCATCGTCGTCGTCGTCGTCGTCGTTGTTGTTGTTATCATCAGCATCAGCATCAGCATCATCATCATCACCAACATCATCATCAGCAGCAGCAGCAGCAGCAGCAGTGGCAGCAGCAGCAACAGCATCATCAGCATCAGCATCATCATCATCGTCGTCTTCGTTGTTATCATCATCATCATCATCATCATCATCATCATCATCATCATCATCATCATCATCATCATCATCGTCGTCATCGTCATCATCATCATCATCATCATCATTATCATCATCATGAAATGCTCAGATGCGAACATATATGTTTAACTCAGATCTTGATAAAATCGACCAGTGGGCTAGACAGTGGAAAGTTAAATTCAATCAAAGGAAAACAAAACTTCGGAATATAAGCAGGAACAGAAATCCAGATTGCATCCCTTTAAATGTCGGTGGCATAATTTTATAAGAAGCTGAAAGCCATAAACATCTTGGTATTATTATTATTATTATTATTATTATTATTATTCAGAATAACGGTAAGTTACACAATTATTAAATCTGTTATAGCAAAATGCCGCACACTAGTAGCTTGCTTACGATATTATAAATATAGACCAGGCAGAAAAGCTTTAGAAATAATGTATAAATCCTTCATATTGCCACATTTTGATCATGCTGATGTTCTCTGGGACAACTGCCCTAAGGAGTTAGCCACCGAGCTCGAAAGTATTCACTTATATGCAATTCGAACCATTGTTGGAGCAGTCCGCGGCACAAGCCATCAAAACTTGTACGATGAGTCAGGCTTTATTTCATTACTAGAGAGGCGAAAACATCATAAATTGATATTATTTCACAAGATCGTTCACCGCAAGGTGCCAAACTACTTATTAGCGATATTGTCACCATTGATATCAACTAAAAACCCATATCACCGGCGCAGACCTCTAGACAGGAAAGTTCCATCGTTTAAAACTGAATTATACAGAAACTCATTTCTCCCATCTACTACACAACTCTGGAATTCTTTACCAGACTATATCAAACTTAGTGATTCCCTAAGTCATGAATTTAAGCACTTTTTGTCAAAAAACGATTTAAGTCCGCCGTGTTATTTTTATTCTGGAGATCGCATGTCACAAATAATTCACTGTAAGCTCAGGTTATATATAAGTGATCTTAATAACGATCTAGTTGCTACAGATGCATCTTGTGACTGCGGATTCCCGTCCGAATCCGTACAACACTTCATATTCGATTGTCCAAATTATCGCGAAGCACGTCAAGAAACTATACATACCAACCCTAATCACATAATTCACCTCCCCCACCTTTTAAACGAAGACATAGAGTATTCATTAGATTTGAACAAGAACATTTTGTTTTCCACCGTACACTTGTTCATTGAACGTTCAGGCCGCTTTGGGCAAACCAGAATACATGCTCCACAAGCCGGACAGCAACTTTAACTTCTGCACATCTCCTACCCATCCCTCTTCTTTTATTCATCTTCTTTCCCTCCTTCCTTCCTTTACTGTCTTTCTTTATAATCATTATGCACCGTTCATTACGTTATTAATAGATTTGGTTTATTGAGACAAATTGTTCAGCCGTTACCGCCTTATGTTGTACTGTCATGCAGAAACACCACTATAAGCTACTAGCTTGTTGCTGTTTCTGCGAACTTTGTATACATGTCATGATTGTAAGCTTTGTTAAAATAAACTTATGTTTAAAAGAACAACAACAGCGATTTGTCTTGATAGTGTATGTGTAGCTCTTAGTTGAACTGGAATTCCCTTCCAAGTAAAGTTTCCGTTGAAAGGTCAAAGTGAGTTTCTGTGTACACTATCTTCCTTGTTAAACAATGGGTTTTTACACTCCTTGGCCGCAGTGGCGGATTTAGGGGGGGGGCGAAGGGAAAAAGAGAGAGAGAGAGAGGGAGAGAGAGAGAGAGAGAGAGAGAGAGAGAGAGAGAGAGAGAGAGAGAGAGAGAGAGAGAGAAAGAGAGAGAGAGAGAGAGAGAGAGAGAGAGAGAGAGAGAGAAAGAGAGAGAGAGAATTGAATTGAATTGAACTTTATTTAACAAGGATTACGATTTAACGCTACGCCTTTTCTTACAATCTGTCCTTGGGACGCACAGACATACAATGATAAAATTGAAAATTAAAAAGTTAAACAGTTTACCAACAAAAGGAGGTCAGAAAACTTCAGCACGTGATGATAAAGATGACGATGATGACGATGATGATGATGATGATGATGATGATGATGATGATGATGATGATGATGATGATGGTGATGATGATGATGAGGAGGAGGAGGAGAAGGCATGAAGAGCATACATATGTGGTTATTCATAAAATCAAATGCATACTATGCACGTAATTATAAGTACAAGCTGGTAGCAATCGAACATGTAGCAATAGTACAACAAAAATATGTTCAGAATATACAATGCACAGCATATTTTGTGGTAAGTGAGGTAAATCAAAACGAGTTAAACTACTCAGACATTAAGTGTATTTTAAGACATTTTTTTTTAATGACTTTAAGTGCTTAAAGGATGACGAAAGTGAATTCCAAACTGATGTACCCGAAAAAGCAAGACTGGTCTTATAAAGGTCAATTCGTGGAATCGGTGGGATCAAGTTGACCGACCCATATCTGTCGGTAGCTTTATCAAATAATGATGTAATGTAAATCGGCACTTTACCGTAATACAATTTATGCATGAAAATGGCTTTGTTTAACTTGAGATGCTTTTCCAGTGGAAGAAAGTTGAGCATTTTTAATTTCATATCTGTTGGGGCATTATCCTTTACGATGAGTTTAGCCGAGCGACGATAGAGAGAGTCTAACTTTTTCAAGTGGACATCACTGCTGCCATCCCAGAGCGTCGAAACATAATTGATGTGAGGCATTACATGAGCATGGTGGAACATTTTCAGAGTCCTTCTGTCCGTAAATTGCTTTAACTTGGATAGGAGGAAAACGTTCTTGGCTACTTTCTTGCAAATATGCTGTAATTGTGCCTGCCACTTGAATTCACAATCAATAATTACCCCTAAAACGCGATGCTGTTGAACTTGTTCAATTGATTGCGTACCAATAGTAAGATTTAGTTTGAGTGGAGAAGTCTGGTGTTTTTGTCTGGTTGCAATTACCATACTTTTAGTTTTTATTGGATGGACAAGCATAGAATTGGCACTACACCAGAGAGAGAGAGAGAGAGTGAGAGAGAGAGATAGATAGAGAGAGAGAGAGAGAGAGAGAGAGAGAGAGAGAGAGAGAGAGAGAGAGATTGATTGATTGATTGATTAAACTTTATTACAGAAGGATGGAGATTTTAGGCATTGCCTAGTCTTACAATCTGTCCTTGCAAACAAAGACGAGAACAAAACAACACATGAAAAGAGTATATGGACACTACGAATTTGACGAAACATACATATGGTAATAAGTAACATTCAAAAGCAAATCAAAAGTTATAGATTAACTAAATAAAAACTATGAAGTATAAAGATAGCAAAAGTAACAATGATAATAGCAATGAAGGCAATGATGATGATTTCATGGTAATAAGATTAATAACAATAAAATAATAATAATGATAATAATAACACTAATAATAATGATAATAATGAGTGCAAAGTTACGTTCAATAAGAACATGAGGTCCTGAATAAAAACAACAACAGCAAGCAAACAAATAGCAAGTCAAGTGTAGAAAAACAACAATCATAAAAAAGAGAATCGTATCCCGTATCTTTTTCCATGCATAAATTGCATACACGCATGCTAATATACATGTGAAGCTATAAGATAACGTTTATGTATTGATTAAATTAGGGTGGTTTAAGATATCGGAATAAACCAATTTACGAATTGCCACAATGTTACAATAACTGTTTCACTTTGAATCAGACTTCGAACAAATGTCTGTGTGTTTGTTTTTTTAAAGGCCTTGACTGATGGAATATGTTTAAGTACAGTTGGAAGCGAATTCCATACTGAAGATCCGGAGAATGCAAGACTAGACTTGTACAAATCTAGTCGAGGGCGAGGTGGAATGAATTTACTGGAACCATACCTGTTGGTTGCCCTTTGAAATAGTGACTGAATGTACTCAGGGACTTCTTTGTTTGTAACTCTATACATGAACAATGCTTTATTCAGTTTAAGCTGCTGGTTTAACGGAAGGAGGTCGAGCAGTTTTAGTTTCTTGTCAGTAGTGACTGATGAGTTAGGTACCATCAGTTTAGCTGCACGACGATGGAGAGAATTTAGTTTCATCATGTGGACATCACTACAGTTGTCCCACAACGTGGAAGCATAACTTAGATGTGACAGAATATGTGCATGGTAAAACAATTTTAGAACTGAAGTGTCAACATAATATCGTAGCTGCGAGAACAAAAACATGTTTCTCGATAACGTTTTGTTCATATTGTTTAAGTGACATTTCCAGTTAAGCTCAGAATCTATTGTGACCCCTAGAACCCGATGTTCACGCACTTGCTCAATCGGTAATGAACCAAGGCTAAGCTTTAGGTCAAGTGGGGCCAGCTGGTGTTTCTGTCTAGAAGTGATTACCATAGTTTTGGTTTTTGCCGGATGTACTATCATACTATTAGTGTTACACCAAATAACAAATTCATCGAGGCTTCTTTGAAGTGATGACTCTAACGTGTTCAGATGCTTTGAAAAAGTGTACACAGATGAGTCGTCAGCAAAAAGGTCATTGATAACATGAGGATCAGAAATATGGAGTGGCAAGTCGTTAATGAATATACAGAACAAAAGTGGGCCGAGAACCGATCCTTGGGGAACCCCACTTGTGACACGACCTGTAGACGACGGTTTTCCATTAAGAAGGACATACTGTTTACGATCACTTAAATAAGAATGAAAGAAGGCTATAAATGGAGACTTAGGGAGGTACGCGGACAGCTTTGAAAGTAAGGTAGTATGGTCCACTGTGTCGAAAGCCTTCTTGAAGTCCAGAAAGACGGTGCCGACTATTTCAGACCGGTTTATAGCTGACAGCCAAGAATCGCACATCTTAATAAGGGCAGTGTGACAAGAATGTTTCCGACGAAACCCAGACTGTGACGGATGAAAAAGATTAGTGTTCTCCATACACTGGAGTAAATGCTGGTGGACATGTTTTTCAAGTGGCTTTGACAAAATCGATAAGATTGAAATTGGACGAAAATTGTCTGGGTCCGACGCGTCCCTAATTTTAGGCAGCGGTACTACTTTGGCAGTTTTAAAAACGGTAGGAAATGTAACCTTTTCAATACATAAATTGTATACGTAGGTAAGTGAATCAACAATATATGGCACAGCCATTTTAAAGAGATGTGCACGGACATTGTCAGGCCCCATCGATTTCTTGTTTTTCAGGTCCCTTATGTATTTTCCCACTTCGTGCACCGCAATTGGTGGAACGCGGAAAAGGGAAGCTTTTTCCAGTTTGCCGGAGCAGAACGAAGTGAGTGTCTCTGGACACTCGTACTTATCTCGGTTTGCATTAGCTTGGGCTGCAGTCAGCAGCCTATCGGCAAGGGATAGAAAATGATTGTTAAAAGTTTGAGGGGATAGTGAAGTTACAGATGGATTTGACATTTTCCGAGTTTTGTGGGTGATTTCATTGACAGCACGCCAGAGAGTAGCTGTGTCCCTTTTGTCTGATACCAGTTTATTAAAATAGCTACGTTTTGCATCACGCACGATGTCGGTAACTTTATTCCTCTGTTTTTTAAACTCCGTAGCCATTTTCTTTTGTTTAAAGTAATCTCGAAGGGCCATGGCATTGGTTAAATCTGTGTTTAACCACGGAGGAAGCGTGGGATGCTTTACTCTTTTCTCTCGGAGTGGTGCATGTTTGTCAATAACAGGTAACAAAACATGAAAGAAGGCTTTCAACGCCATGTCGGGGTCACTGTGACCAAAAACGACATGAAATGGAGCAACTGCTAGAGAGAGAGAGAGAGAGAGAGAGAGAGAGAGAGAGAGAGAGAGAGAGAGAGAGAGAGAGAGAGAGAGAGAGAGAGAGAGAGAGAGAGAGAGAGAGAGAGAGAGAGAGAGAGAGAGAGAGAGAGAGAGAGAGAGAGAGAGAGAGAGAGAGAGAGAGAGAGAGAGAGAGAGAGAGAGACAATGACAATGACAATGACAAATCTTTATTTTTCGAGGGTGACAAGAATAAGCATAGATATGCTTTTTTGCATTTGCCCTCGCCCTAAAGAGGGACTAAACTATTTTAGTATATTGCTATTTCATATGTTACGTGGATTTCCATTGGTCAATTGGGCAAAACTGAGCTCAGTGCAAAAGTGATATCGACGACATTTCCGTCGATATCAGTTTTGATATCGACGACCTCTTTATTGCTTCCCCACTTCAAAAACAAAAACACCTAAATCAAAAAACAAACAAATATATATGAAAATGTAATTATCCCAGAATTTAGTTGAGCAAGTGACAAAAGACTTTTTGAAAGGAAAGACATTTTAAAATACTGAAAAGTACAAGAAAAGAGTGAACAAAAAGAAATAATAATCAGAGGGAGGAATATGGAACAGCCAAAACTGAGACAAATACTTTTGTAATTTCTTTACAGAAAATACAAAATGTCCAGAGAATTAGCAATATATCTAACATTGACAGACTGTGTGATGATATCTTCTGCCATTGGTCTGTTTCGACAGTGATATCAAAATCTCGACCTCCGGTCTCGATTTTGATATCACTGTCTCAACAGACCATAGCAGAAGATATCATCACACAGTCCGTCAATATTGGGTAATAACTATGACTAGGGGAAAAACATATAATAAAAAAGGTTACATATAAACATTAATGGTAGAACATATGTGACCCTCCACCACGGAATGAGTCACATGTCACCTTTGCATGATTTTCATATTTTTACATTTTCCTAACGAGTGTTTTATGCTCTATCCAGTGGCGAAAACCGCTTTAGAAAAGAGCCAAAAATGTTTGAGTTATAAGCCTGTGACTAAGGTGACCCTCACACTGTTACCAGACACTCCCCGGACTTATATTAAGCCCAGCGCAGAACCGCGCGAGGTGACATGCGACTCATTTCGTGGTGGAGGGTCACATATAAGTGTATGTACATGAAGCGCATTATGAAGAAGCATTCCAGATCATAAGGTAGTGTTCAAAATTGGGTGTAAAGCAATGAAGATAAAGGGAAAGTAACCTAACAATAGAGAGAGAGAGAGAGAGAGAGAGAGAGAGAGAGAGAAAGAGAGAGAGGGAGAGAGAGGGAGAGAGAGAGAGAGAGAGAGAGAGAGAGAGAGAGAGAGAGAGAGAGAGAGAGAGAGAGAGAGTCCGTCAATATTGGGCAATAACTATGACTAGGGGAAAAAAATATAATAAAAAAGGTTACATATAAACATTAATGGTAGAACATATAAGTGTATGTACATGAAGCGCATTATGAAGAAGCATTCCAGATCATACGGTAGTGTTCAAAATTGGGTGTAAAGCAATGAAGATAAAGGGAAAGTAACCCAACAATAGAGAGAGAGAGAGAGAGAGGGACAGAGGGAGTGAGAGAGAGAGAATGAGAGAGACAGAGAGAAAGAGAGAGTGAGAGAGAGAGAGAGAGAGAGAGAGAGAGAGAGAGAGAGAGAGAGAGAGAGAGAACAAGAACAAGAACAAATCTTTAATTGTCTAAGGCCACAGCCCCTTACAATAGTGGTTAAAATAACAGCAATAGTATCTGCACAGTTATAAATCATAGTCACGCATAAAATAAGTTCGAGTTCACGGTGCTGTCACAACACGTCTTTCGCATCGCTCCGGCAAATTAGTGAAATTATCGTCATTTTCAGCCAATAATGATCAAGTTTTAAAATGGCATGTGATATACAAGTGTACCGCGCTGCCGTTGGTCTTTTTGTGTCAGTTTTGGTGAACATTCTGACGAGATATGCGTGTAAAGCTGCAAAACGTGTGCGGGGTCTGAAGCTACACACAACAGCAGGCTTAGCCTACTCAGCGTTTACTCGCCTTTCTCCTTATGGCTGGTGTAGAGCCGAACCCCGGCCCTGGTCAGTCAAGCGTGGCTACAGAAAGAAAGGAAAGTTCACGTGCTGTCAACACAAAGGCTACTGTCAGCGGTATGAGTGACACATAACAGTCGAGTGTCAGTGCAGGGGTGTGTGAAACCAGGGACGATCGTTTATCTGTGGCTGTGAAAATGATGGCTGCTGCAATTAAGGAACTTCAAACCTCACAGAAATCTCTCTCCTCTCTCATTGACACAAGACTGTTGGAGCTGGAGAACAAACTAACGAGTCGAGTGAGTCAAATCGCTGACCATTGTGACATTTTGCAGGCTGATGTGGATGCTATGTGTGAACAGTGTGACTCGGTCAAAGAAGATAACGCTGATCTCCGCTCTAGGTTGGAAATAGTGGAGGATAAGTGTTATACTGCTGACAACCAGAGCCGTCGAAATAACTTGTTGTTTTTCGGTATGGGCCCTGGGACAGGTGCGGAGCACTATGGCTGCGAAACAAAGGTACGAGACTTTATCACTGCAGATTAGTGATATGATTCTGATCGATCAAGCACGTCGGGTGGGTCACGCCATACTCGTCAGATTCCAGTTGTACAAACAGAGGGCAGAAGTTCTATGGAGGGCGAAATCAAGGAAAAAGAAATCCAGTGTTTACGTTCGTGAGGACTTTTCCCAGAATGTGCAGAATAAACGTAAACACCTTCAGCCCCTGCTGGGAACTCTCCGTGAAGACGGCAAGCAAGCATACATGAAGTTTGATAAAGTTGTGTGTGAAGGAACTGCGTACGTGTACAACACGCACAGCCAGACTATACAGCAACTCCCTCAGACAAAGAATAGCAGCTTTCAGGGCAACAGACCAGACCAGACGACGGGTAGTTCCAGAGACAACAGCGATGGCTACAACGACAGGGACAGCCCGTGGGACAGACGAGACGCAGTGCATGCAGCCCGCGACCTGGTCAGCCACAATCGACGTCACAGTACCGCCACAGGTACCAGTCACAGTGCCAGCGCCGCTCCACGGTCCGGTGCCTGGTCCAGCTCTAACTTCAGTTCCAGCTCCCGTGCCGACACCGGTGCTTCAGTCGGTCACGGTGCCAGTTCCTCTTCCAGTTCCAGTATCTCCTCTGGTGGCGGTTCCAGCGAGCGTGCCAGTCACCATGCCAACCCTGATGGATTACCCGGGTAGAGCGCAGCGCTCCCTGGTTCTCGTGATCGTGAAACACGGTCACATGCAGCGTCCAGAGGGACGGGCAGAGGTAGGGGTCGACCTGTTTCGTGGAGATAGGGATACGGCCGGCCCCAACCTTTAGTTTCTGCACAGTGTTTTAATGGACAGACAACTGACGACATGTATGTGCACATGAGTGGTGAATGTATTAACGCTAGATGTGAGAGCAAAGACAACACAAGGGGGACTAACACTGATACAAGTATGAGTTCAAAACCAGATGAGTACAGGGGAAGGTCTCATGATCACCGTTCCCGTCAAGCTAGTGATACATTTAGTGTAGGTAAAGCAGTGTCCTTCTTGGTGTGGAACGTGGGAGGTCTTGCCTCTCAGCTTGGTGATACAGATTGTCTGCCTATGTTGGAAAGTTTGATAGTGTATGTTTTAATGAGACGTTTATTAATGACTCCTTTGATCTGTCCCTACACTTTAAAAATTACGTAACATTTGTGTCTCCAGCTATCAAGCTCTCACATCAGGGTCGCAGGTCAGGGGGTATTGTCGTGATGTGTAAGAAAAACATAGCAAAGCACATTGAATTGGTTGATTCCTCACATGATCATATGCTAGTCCTGAAACTGTCAAAACATGTGTGTGGTGGTGATCGAGATATTGTGTTCGTGCCAGTGTATGTGCCACCATGTGGGAGCCCTTATTACCAAAAAGACAGACTCCTCGTGCCAACTAAATGAAGTGGAGCTATGTTTAAGTGATGTTTTAGAAATGACAAGTGATTGTCACACGCTCTTGTGCGGTGATTTTAATTCTAGAACATTAGACTACCAGGTAGATACGGAGAAAATTTTTGACCTCCTTGATCAAGACTCGCAAGGTCATGACCATGACACGATTTCACATGGTAGAATGACTGAAGACTATACACTAAATGGGTTTGGTACAAATCTTATTGATCTGTGTGTATGCTTTGATCTCAAAATCTTGAATGGGGTTTGCAATGCGGACAACTCGTGCAAGTTTACTTATATCTCCCATAGTGGTAACAGTGTGGTGGATTATTGTTTAGCCGCTGTTGACCTAGCCAATAACATTCACGATTTAACCATTGGCGACAGAATTGAATCAATGCATATGCCTGTGACCTTTGCGCTTGGGTTGAAAGTGAATCAGCGCCAGCCCCCTAAACAAGCACGCGTCTCAAAAGTTGTGTGGAACGATGCAAAAAAGAATGATTTTATTGAAAGTGTTAAATCAGACGATTTTAAAGCTAAGTTAAAGGAAGCGTGCGACATCATCAGCGCAGACATGGACGAGGGGCTGGAGATTTTTAACAAAGCAATGTTACAGTCGGCAAAGTGCATGACCAAAAAAGTCGGAGGTGACGCTGAAGGTAGAAGTGCGTCCTCATGGTTTGATATTGAATGTTTGGAAAAGAAGCGATCTGCGAGACGGTTGCTGAGAAGTTACCAAAGAATTAAAACAGAAGATAAAGAAGAAAAAGAGATAGTAAAGCAAAAGTCCGCTGAAGTCAGGAAGGAGTATAAAGATCTTCTTCGAACAAAGCGAACAGAGTACAGGTTAAAACACGTTCATAACGTATTGCTCTCTGCTGATAAACCAACAGAATTTTGGAAGGAAAAAAGGAAATGTAATAGAAAAGAGGTGCACTCCAACTCCGTACCAAAAGAGGCATGGTACAAACATTTCAAGGATGTTTTAAACACCGATACAGTTGAAGGTGAACGCGAAGACGATCAGTTGCCTGATACAGGTATCAGTGACGAAATTCTTGACAGTGAAATAACTGAAATTGAAATTAGTAAAGCAATCAGAAATTTGAAAAATGGTAAAGCAGCAGGGTTTGATGATGTGTTGAATGAAATGTTGAAAGTGTCTGAAAGTCTTATTTTACCTTTTTTAGTTAAATTGTTCAACAACATTCTCGAGAAGGGGGTGTACCCAAGGGAGTGGTCCCAGGCCATTATTGTGCCGTTACATAAAAAAGGAGACTGTGATAACCCTGATAATTACAGAGGAATTTCCCTCACCAGTACGATGAGCAAAATGTTTATGTCTGTTCTGAACGACCGCCTGTCTGTTTGGTCAGAAAATAATAACAATTTAGATGAAAGCCAGGCTGGTTTCCGGAGGAATTACTCAACTATTGATCATGTGTTTACCCTTTACGCTTGCGTCCAGAAACAATTTTCACAAAAGGCCAAATTGTATGTAGCCTACATAGATTATTGTAAGGCTTACGATAGCATTAAGCGCCCCGTGCTCTGGTCAGTGCTTTTTTGATTAGGCATACAGGGCAAGATATTTAAGGTGTTAAAGAGCATGTATGAAAATGTGAAAGCATGCGTGCGGTGCGGAAACGAATACACTGATTTCTTTGAATGTATGCAAGGCCTTAAACAAGGTTGTGTAGCCTCACCGACAATGTTCTCGTTTCTGATCAACGAACTGGCGCAGGATGTCATACAACGAGGCAGACATGGGATACGTTTATCTCCGTCTGAGTTAGAACTGTTTGTAATGCATTTTG